>NW_026534341.1:12425501-12514193 GCF_026225885.1 Hylaeus anthracinus | reverse complement strand
AGAGAGAGAGAGAGAGAGAGAGAGAGAGAGAGAGAGAGAGAGAGAGAGAGAGTTGGGGAGGTTAGTTTTGCGAGAGGAATTTAAGTGTACTTCAATCTCGACGAAATCTCCCGTGGATCCTGGTCCAGGAGGAACGAAAAAATCTGATTCTGTTCGTTCAATTTCACCCTTGCTGGATCCCCTGTTTCACCGAACGAATACGAAAGAGTTCTAAAGTAATTGGACGATGAAAACGCAATCGACTGCATGAATTGTTGTTAAAATTCTCCTAATTCTATCGCTAATGCAGCGTGCAGCAAGTTTTTCTATGGTTTTCGTCGATCTTTTGCAACAGATAACGATTTCTTTTTTTTTATCGAAGCTTTCGAATCTCAAAAGAGAGATTTGTTCGCTTTACACGTTGTTAACCATTTCAGACCTGGTGTCTACAATTGAGGACACAATATTTAAAAATTATCGAAACTATCGTTTAGTGTAGTGAGAATGGCCAATATTCATCGAAAACTACGCGATTAGGATTATTTTTTATTTTGTCCGTACTAATTTTTGTCCAAGTTAACCCTGAAAATTAAATTATATTCGTACAAGAAAAAAAAATAATTCAGGTCTGAAAGGGTTAGCAATATATTTGCAGAACTAGTATTTCTTGACATGTGTGAGATTATACATTAAAATGACAGTTCTTCAAAAAGGACAGAACACACATGCCGACTTAGCAATCAAATCAGACATATTTACAGGTAAATATAATTTAAGTTTACAGAGTTGCTGTAACGATTTGACTCTTTGACTTTCGAAGAGTCGGCACTGTCAAGCAATGTGATCAATGTGTTCTGAGGACTATAATTACACCAACAATTAGAATTAATTACTAATTTACTACACAATTAAGCTCTAGGAATCTATAGGTAAATTAAAAAATGGAATTATAGTAAATATTCCAACAAAAATTAACCATATTCGTTCATCATCCTCTCCCAAGCTTGATTCCGGTGTATTCACGAGAACCGTACGGTGAAACTCGGTATTTCCGCGTTTCTTGTTGTAACGGATGTAATCCTAAATTTAGTCGATCGCCTGTCTCGATAGGGCAACGCTGCGAAAAGAATTCCGAAGAAAGGAGAAAATAGGGGGAGGCGCGAGTCAGTTCGCGAACGATCGTCGTTCGTGGAGGCGGGCGAATAGAGAAGAGCTGCGGGATGTAGCGAGATAAGGTCGGCAAATTGCAGGCAATCTGGCTGATTAGGCTGCACGCTGGTAATCCTACAGGTACCACGGAGGACCCAGGCCACGACCTATAACCGCCTTCGACGTGTATTAGCCGAAGAAATGGGAAAGGATAAGACAGCGTTTTCTTACGTGGGTGGTAACGCCCCCCCAGGAGGCAGAGGTCTCGTGGTATATTATTTTAGCAATCTAGGCTTCACTGAATTAATAATATATCGTAATCAGCTTGCAAATTTCATGTATTTCGAACGTATGACAACGTGCAAATAATATACAATCATATGTTCAAACCGCTGGGATTTCCACCCGTATTTCATAAAATATTATATGGTAATATTTATTTTTCATGAGTGCATTTTTGTTTTTATTAATGTGTATATTCTGTACTCACGTGGTGGAAGTGTATCTAATAAATGCATTTTTAAAGATTATTGACACCAGCACGTTTGCGATATCCAGGTATTGTGCAGGTATATACATTATGTATGTATTAAGTAAACATATCTGGACACTGAAATTTTAACAATGTGTAAATGTAATGTTTGCCATGAGGTAATGGACGGTCACTTAAACCCCTAACCCTCCAAGAACTGCGTAATATTCTCTTAAACCAAGTTCCATTAAAGATAATACATACGTATTTTTCATTTTCTAATTTACTCCAACGGTTTCCATTTATTCGGTGTAACATTTGAATAAAGAAAACAATTCTCCGTTAGATTTCTAATTGCATTGTCATATAATGTTTCCTTTCACTAATCAAATGAACATATTCTTATTTAGAAAATTACATTTGCACCGTGTAAATGAGCATCATCTCTATTTTTATTTATCATCATCAAGCAACAGAATTTTTTTTCCAGAAGGTTTCTTTCCAGTTCTTTTCCAAAACTTTTTTCAGATCTTTTCTCAAAAATACGCAGATGTAAGAATGACCGAAATAAAAGAGTGAAGAACGTTCTACTGACACAAGAAAAATGCTCGATTCGACTGCAAGAGATACGTTCCTCATTTATCATCGAGCACATAACTCAATATAGGTTCAAAGACTAAGTGGAACAAGAAATTATCAGCAGTTATATATCGCGAGTGAAATTACTCGATGCACCATCGATTCGGATGGTGCATTCTTGCTTCCTTTGATAGCTGATCAGCTGAATTGTTTCTGCAATTTGTCGTCCTTATCCCGGTAGATCTCGCAATCTCGATCTATTCTTCCCCGCGCCACGGAAACCCGCCTTTACGCATTACTGAAAATGGGCTTTTCGAAGGAATACCTCTTCTTTCACTCCCGCCCCCCCTCCTCCTCCCCCTCCCCACCCCCAGCCGCCCTTGCGCCGCGATGTACGTAAATCTTCCTCTGCCCCCGTATCCTTTTGTCCCCGGGTGCACGGAAATCTTCGGGGTGAAATTGCAGTCGCGAGACACGAAAAAAGGAGAAGCAGATTTGAATAGATTCTCCTTATCGTCCCCTGAACCAGTTTCCGTGCCCGTAACGGAGAAATTCCTCTCGCGAATCGTCATGGCTGGAGTTACGATCGTAATAAATAACAAATCAAACCGCTGGGATTTCCACCCGTTGTTTATTTTCATCGTTCTGACGAACGTGATTAGAGTATCGCGGTAATTCCGACAATACGCATTATTCTTCTCCCTGGAAATCCAATATCTTTGAATCGTTCGTAGTTCGAACGAGTTTTGTCGCGATGCTGAGAATGAATTTATGGTTGTCGATGGACGGTCGTGGGTTCTATTTTCTGTTTTTGCGAAGGTGGAGAGAGATTAGGTTTGATTTACGGGTAGTATCAATTGATTAAATAGTAATTGTAGTTTTGAGTAATAGTTAATTTAATTAGGTGTTCAGCAGGGGGTTGCACTATCTTTGTCAAACGTGATGGACATGAAATTCAGTAAATTATGATGACTTATTGAATGTTGTAAAGTGTGTACAACTAATAACAAATGTTTAAAGAATAGATTTTTGGCTTACAACACAAGTAGTACCATTTGTTTTAAAATTAATTGTAGTTCTAAGTAATAGTTAATTTAATTAGGAGTTCGATAGTGCAATCCTCTATCTTTCTTAAATTCGATGTATACCAAATGCACTCATTTATGATGACTTCTGAAATTTTGCGAATGATGTACAACGAATGAAAAATGTTTGAAGAATAATCTCAAGCATTTTGGCTTACAACTCATCCGAGAATGAGAAAGATGATGAAAGGCACGAAATGAAGTATCGATGGCCTCACCTGTGAATTAGCATTAAAAGAAACACACAAATGCAAGGAAAAGAACACTTATTGCAATAATTAATATTACCAATGTAAAATGTGCTCATGCGATAGTAATGTTAAATTGTTAGATGAACACTCACCCGCGTTATTACTGGCGGAATTTTGATCCTTACCTGAAACAGAGGAAGCAGACGTTGTTAACATGATCGAGTATCATCATGGATCGTATACAACATAATACTGACATCGATTTCGAGCCGGGTACTCGACAACATATTACATTGCAAGGATACCCCGCTACATGCAACTAATTAATTCTCTCGCGGGCGTAGATAAATTAACGTGGAACGAACCTATCCGCGATGTAGACGAGAAAACGCTTTCGAGTATATTAACAACGTAACGGTAATTTATGCGCCGCCGAAACATTAAGCATTTTTATCGCGATCACGATTCGTCCCGCGAGTCGAGAAACGAGATTCCTTAATAGTTCTTCTAATTAAGCGGTGCTTAACGTTCGCGAGAGCTCTCCAGAGGTATCTCGTTCCAGGAGATATGTCAACGCGTGTTGGGATTCCTCCGGGGCCGAGGTTTACGATGCTGTCGCGCAGAGACGGGCAAAATCTT
The DNA here is from genome assembly GCF_026225885.1 of Hylaeus anthracinus. Taxonomy (NCBI): domain Eukaryota; kingdom Metazoa; phylum Arthropoda; class Insecta; order Hymenoptera; family Colletidae; genus Hylaeus; species Hylaeus anthracinus. The sequence continues at coordinate 12,510,099 of NW_026534341.1, read as the reverse complement.
ATCTAAATAAAACTTTTGAACGAGGGATGAAAGATAAATACCTGTCTACTCGTTACTCGTTGGTTAAAAACACAAATTTCAATTGCAGAATGAAATATTCGGTTGTCTGGAAAGTCCATGTCAATTTTTGGTAGGTGGTACAGATCTGAATGTATCGAAATGGTTGAAGGGAAATAACTTCTTGAACTTCTCTTAAAAATTGATACGAACTTTTTGAACAACCCAATAGTTCAAAATGAACAAATGTCTCAGTGTTTAGTCAAATAAATTGATATATGTTACTTTCGTTCGTTGTGCATTGTGATAAGAGGATATTCAATCACTCAACTATCTATTCAAACTTCATTTAAACGCCAAATAAGTTTAGAACAGAGTGAGAGTATAAAAGAAAAAGAACATTCAAGCTGCACAGAAAAACAGTGTCAACAACTTGCTAACGCGTTTTGACTTTTATACATTTCTGATTCCAATTATTGTACTTTTCGCATTAGTTCACAGTATCGCCACGTGAATGAAGAACTTTAAATAAAATAATAAAGCTAAGCAAAATGTATGATAGTTTTTAACCCACCTGACTTGAAAGAGTTAACCGAGGAAAGATTTGAAAATCCCATTTAAACTAAAAATTTGGAATACTTGAAACTATTCCCTTTCGATCATGTATCTAGTTTTTTTTTTTAATTGAATCATCCTTTTCTAAGCGTTACAAGCGTCTGGAATTTCAAAGGACATTCTGAAACAAAGGATAGGCAACAATCGACTAGGATCTTCTATCTAATAGGATCCTCAAGGAGAACGCATCAATCGTTATCGGTAACCATTGAAGCCTCAGAAACTCGTGCACAAAATACACAGACAAATATCCTAAGAAGTCTACGATGCTTCTATATAGCGATCTTCCATATCGTAAGCTGTCTTCTTGTCGTACAAAGTAATACGATTTTGTACTTAGAGATACGTCAAGTTTGATTTACAATTTCGTACATACTCTCTTTTAGTGGAAACTGGAGAACTCTAAGGATAGTTTTCTCAACTGATTACTATGCAACCTCACTAATAAAAATGAAACAAATTTTTGGGGTTCTTAAGTAAATCAGCATTTTCAGAAATGCAGAAAACTAAGCTACTTTTAAACAATTTTCTACTTATAAAATAGCTAAATAACTTCTTTCCTTCTTTCCATTCATCTCAATTAATAAAGTAGTCCAAAAACTGCACACTTCCAGCTCGATTTCTATTAACATTTTATAAATTGCAGAAGTTTTAAAAACCCAGTTGAATACTATTCAATACAACATCGACATTTTTCGCGATAGAAAGTACATTTTCCAGCTCCAATCCTCTTCACAAACTTCAAACAAGTGATAATTTGATCGTTCACCTCGTGCAACGAAATAAGGCGATCTTCCTCAGTGGAAGAACGAGTAACGCGGTTCGTTTTTAGATTCCAACGAACGACTTTAACGATATACCAGCGGAATCGCCTTGCGCGAAACAGCATGCACGCGTGTAAATGCAGCGGAAAGTTTGTCAGTAACGATACTGCAATTTTCCGCGATGGAAAGGGATAACGGAGGGGTTGGGCGGGCGCAACTGAGAAGGATTCCGGGGAGGATCTCGCGGCGGTACGTAAATATGTAGGATTGCCCGGATGAAATTCATAGTGCTAGTCGACTACACGCGCACACGGATTCTGTTCGGGGGTTGCCGGGATTCAACTCGTAACCGTACACGGTTTCGAAAATCCGACGGATACGCGTTTGGTCATGCTACTTATCGTCTCGCAATCGAGTTAACTGCTCTACAATGACATTACGATGTACTCTGACCGCGCGACTACCTTTATTTCCGAGCCACTTTCGCGCTTAATGCGAATCTCTGCCGCTTTGTCCAGCGTAGAGTGAGCCTGTGTATAGTTTCAATTTTTGACGATTTTTAATATGGTATGATTATCAGACGCTCCCTGGACGGTTATACAATATATTTATACCAAATCAGGTTCCTTTGTTCAAGTATGGTTCGAAATAACACATTTAAGTTATATTCTTAAAATTAATATTTCATTTTCATAATAGTGCAATGTTTAGAGAGTAAACGCTTACAATGAAAACAAAAAGGAGGATCATATAAATGAAATACTCTGGACAATACGCGAGAGTGTGCCAGTTTCTTTTTTCAGACAAAAATAATGTACAGAAATACAAACGTACAGAAGGTCGTTTCATTTTACTAGTTTTATTTGACGTATGTTTTAAAACCATTTTCTATTGTTTGATACTAGTGGAGACATTATAGATAAAGATTAAAATCAGCGACACGCGCGCAAATTGATGAGTTCTCTTTCTCTGTTATTCTTTAGTTCCCTTCGCAATGTCTCTGTAATGTGCTACGCGTCGCGATTTCTCAATTGATCGACATCAGAATACGAGAAAAGGAACCCAGGGAAGCGAATCCTGCTCTAGATACCGAGGTCATCGATAAAGTGCCTCAGCCATCACGAAGATTGCCAGAGACGGATCCACAAGCTGGTTTCACGACTTCATTTATTTGTTGTCTAACGTTCCTGTGAGTTCCACTACTTTATTTACCTCGAATTCAATCAGGATTACTCGAAGCAAACTAAAAGTCGTAGATTCTATTTTTTCTCAGTATACCTTTAGTGGAATTAAAACAGGCCATTTTTTTAAGGTTCAAACGAGCATGTTATACATATCATAGCGAAGATTTACTCTACTACAGTTATCATGCAACTTCCACATCAATTGCAATTATGCAATATGCAATTTCCAATCAGATACTAAACGGAGCATCATCTCAGATTTATTGCAAATTTGAGTATGCTGCAGTCTTTATGATACTAGATAAAAGTACTTCAAAAGATTTATCAATATTTCAGTGACAATGAATTTTATAGGTACTTGAATAGTAAAATTGTGTTATTCGTTGTGCAATATTTCATTAAAATAATTCAAATATTAATTTCCACTCATCTTGTTTCTATTTTCACTTTGTACTTTGAACCTTGTATCTTGATGAAAATTTTGCTCGTCTCTCCCATCTGAATTGATAAAGCAGTTGAAGAAATGTAAACACCTGTTCGATTTCCAATCCAACGATTCCGATCCCTCTGCTCATCTACGTTTCGAGTTACAAGGAAAATAATTCGGTTTATCCAGTAGACTGCCGTTATTATTCCAAAGCTGGGTAAACGGACACAACGTTCGACCGTGACGTCGATGGATCACGGTTGTCCGCGGGTGATTTATCTACGACGTTACGTCCAAATGGAGGATCATCTTGAAGACACCTTTATTCCGTTCGTCCCGTCCACTTAGGAGGATCCTTTGTCACCGTGACTGTGGCAGCGCGGGCGTCCGCGACGAGAAAGAAAGGACGGGAGAAAAATGCAAATTGGAGGGTCGTGGTTATATTCCGCTCTCGTGGCGCGAAAATGGATGAAAAAAATCGCGCAGGGCAAGGTCGACATTTTTTACGGTCGAGAAACCATCTCGCCCTTGAGAGAGAGAGTGTGTGAATCTCGGTGGTTGCATTTACGTCTAATGAGAAAAATAATTGAATGACTCGGTCCTTTTGGAATCTAATGCTAAGTAATTACGTACGAGTAAACGAGGAAATTAGATTTCACGAGCAATATGTACATTCATAGAAGATTTCTCTTAATATACCCTGTAAGAATTCAAAAAGCAATGAAATTCTTGTTGTGAGGAATTTTAATTATTTCAAGAATATCAAGTATAATGAATATACGATACATTGCTTGTAAAACCTAATTTCCGCACTTATTAATATGTAATGACTTAGTATTTAATTCTAGAAAAACTCGGCCACGGTATGTGTAGGGTGGAACGACACGAAGAACCGAGAAAACGTATCGTGAAATCATCCCCCGACAGTGTGCATAATGCAGTTTTTAATCTAACTTCTGACAAGCATTTGTGTTCATTATTATCGCAGCAACACCCACGCTGTCCCTTCATGTATCTTAATAAGAGTTATACGTTATGTCGAGTCCTCGTGCGAGATAGAAAATATAATCATCTACCAAATATATGTTTCACTTACTCCATTTGAAAATATTTATTATTAGTCCAGCAGGCAATTTTCAGTGATATATCGAGCAAAGCCATTTTCCCTTGATGTATTCATCGATTTTAGTTCAAAGACTTAAGAGAAATTATTCATTGTTTTCTTAAGCGGAGACGAGTGTGTTCGCACAGTATTATTGAACGACATATTTGCTATGTTCCGACCAGGAAAATTTGAACTTCTGAATTTCGTTTAATATTATATCAAAATTTTATATTTTAAATATACTGTATACGTATATATATAATGGTACAAAAATTAACCAAAGTAAATTCTATCAAGAAAAGGTTAAGAAGAGAGAAAAATGCGGCAAGTAATCGGTACGAGTGGATCGAACTTTCGCTGAAAGGATCAATCTAAACCTCGGAGCAACGGCATTCGTGAAGGACCGATTAAGAACTTGAAAAGCGAGGCAGAGTGGTCTAAGGGGTGTAGAAAATGAAAGTAGCGAGAGAGATGGTAGCCTAAACAGCACTTTGTATCGACGTCCAGCTCTTTTCTTTTCACCTCCATCGTGCAACCCTCTCGACGCGTTTAAGTCCACTTCGCCTTTCTTTCCAGGTCCTGAAGACCTTCTTTTTCACCTTGTCGTCGATAACTCTGAATCTACCACTCAATACCACCCTACATCTCGTTGAGTGTCAACCCTTCCAGGGCGAATAAATTCTGGACGGAAGGAGTTGGTAAAAGTTGTCGATTACTGCAATCGAAAAGAATTCGAATTTCGCAAGAAAACTTGAAATACTTCACAGAATTTCTACAATCATTTACAGTTTCTTTCGAACTTAAGTTTTCTTACACTTTAATTGAATGAATGTGACTGTGGGGGAAAGTAAGGCTATTAAGTTAGAAATATTGGAATGCTGCAAAAAAAACGCGCAGAAAATGAAATTGTTGTGAAATTTGAATTTAGGTACGTTGTTCTAGATTCAGTTGAATAACACAGTATGGTATTCACATTCTTAATTTTGTAACATAACTGTTATACAGTGAATAATAATAGTTAGAAATGATGTTATTCGAGACTTTAGAAGTCTCTTAAGGACAGTAGAGCAGAAATGTCAATTTTCCAAGCGGTGACCGATATAGAAGAATTTTTAAATTTACGTTGCACGTGCATATTATAGTCAGACGAGTGTCACGCGCGAATAGTTCATCGATATTATTTACTGTACGTATGAGATCATATCTTATATTAGAGACGGGGAACGTTGTACTCTACATACTTGATGCTATATTTGAAGCCATTTTTACTCATAGGCACGACTAGTTTAACTTATAGAAACAGTGACGTGTGTGTCTAACGTTGAGAGTGACTGACAATGATTGATTATGATTTACAGGTTATTTAGAGACTGACTAAAATTCAATAACTGTTCATCAAATGTGACTTCAGCAATATTGGTATAGCTATTTGCGTTCACTTGATTGGATAATAAATATAAACACTGTAAGACGATGAAGAAGTCTGACATAGTGGCTTGCAGAATTTCAATAAACAACAGCTTCAATAATCAATAGTGGTATTTTTGAGTACATTAAAGTACATCTAAGTTTTTAGACATGTTTTTGTTTCTTTTTTCTTTTTACTGTACATCAGAGGTTTGTAAACTTATTCCAAAATAGTTGAATATGGAGAAGGAGAATAATGAAAAACACAGAATTCTTTTCATGTAATGACTCACAAAATTCATTTAAAAATCATTTACATCACCCTACCCATGCACTTCTTCTTTTCATGTTTTAATAAAGCCATTATTATCATGTCCAAGACTTCCACTGTACGCTATTTTCAGGTGATAAAGTGATCTCCGCTAACGTCTTAATGGCCCTCGCGTGCTCAATTAGCGCTACGACCATCAGGGTGAAAGAATCCTCGTGTACAGCGAGCGCGCGTTTGTTCAGCAACGACAGCAGACCCGTGTTCGAGTTTCAATGTAACTCAAATGGTCCTCGTGTCTTGACCTCGAACTGGGCAGCTTTCTTAAAAGGACACAAAGAGAGAAGGACCGTGTTCCCTGTCCGGTGAAATCCGGAGCGAAGGTCGAGAACGGAGTAAAGCGTCGTCGGAGGTTAGCTGGAAGCCTGGACGAAGGGTGGAAAACTGAAAAATAGTTGGACATCCGTTGCCATGGTCACTAAGTATCCAAGTCGCGACGACGGCCCACCCGATACAACCGTTACTTCCTCTTTCGTCTCTCCTTTTCCATATGACTTAAACGGATGGATGTTATTATTTGTTCTCGGTCGATAGTTCCAAGGAAATAGAACCTCGCCTTCTCGACGCGAATGTCAAAGGAAAAAAAATGTATAGCACACGGTTTTGAATATTTACGTCGTCAGAACCGACTCAGCGTGCCCTTCGTTTGATTTCAATTCAACGGTTTCGCACGGTGTCCGAAATTTTACGAATTTTACGGATGTTTATCTATCTGCGATTTAGCTGTGTAATTTCGTTGCAGTTAAACGCGTTATTTTATACAGATATGCTGAAACATTTATGTGGAATTTAATTCACACAAATAAATATATAGGTAGACGAGTAGATCTAGGCGCGGATAATCTTAGTTTTAATTTAACGGAATTGATCTCGAATTGTACGAATAGCAAGACGTCGAAGGGGGGAAACTTGTTCGAGTCTCGAAATCAGTCACCCACCATTCCATCTTTCAAGGGAAGGTATGCGAACGTAAAGTATACATAAACGCGGTATGCATAAAAGGAAGTTCGCGTTCGACCAGCTGCGCTCAGCTGTAATACGAATGGCGACGCCATGAAAAATTGAACGTTCTTCGACACCCATTGTTCCCTGATGCTCGCGGATAAGGAAGATTGGGACCGTCTCGAGTTCCACCTTCACGCCAAAGTCAAATTTCACAATGTTATCTCGGCGAGGGAATTCGCTGCGCCCGACGCTAAAAATTTCCCTCGAGGTATTTTTCAAACATTTTCAAATTTCTTTCCATAATAACTCATCGAACGCTCGGGACGTTGTTTCATCTTCGGGCTGCATTCATCGCATTTTATTCTCGTTACCACTGTTAAGAGAGAAGTCTATGACGGGTCAGGTCGTTTCGTGAGTCGTAGAAGTCGTTCGATCGAAGCAAGCAAACAGAAAACTGATATTAAAGAAACGAGTGTTAATTTTGAGTGTTAGTATCTCGTCACTGTGAGGTAGACTGTGAGGTAGAGTGCGCATCATTTTATGGGATGTATTAAAACGAACATCCACGCAAATCTAAATAAAAATAAGTAAAATGAAATTTATTCTTCAGGTAGAATTCTTTAAAAATAAAAATCTTCAATAACTCTAACATACTGAAACTATCACTCAATCTTGTTATGGTAATAAACTGACCAATCTCAATGATGGAAACTTTATTGAATGAATATAGTCACAGAGAACCTGCAAGAATATGGCCACTCTCCAAATGATGGAATATGTTCCGTACACACGAACATGTTTCCTCTCCAATATAATGTGCTCCATCAAAAACATTCGAAGACTGTCCTAAATAACAATCCAATAATAAGTAACAATCCAGAAACTAATTGCATCTGATCTTTAATTAAAGCTGATTATCCACGGAAACTCATTGACAGCAAGAGTTTCGAATCGATAGTCCGTACACGACGGACGAATATCTCTTACTCGCGATTGAGATTCGTCGAATAGCTCGAATTTTTCAACTTCGATTATTACATCGAGCACTCATTTCGCCGGGGAATGTTCCAAATGGGTTTACCGCGCTATTTTCTCTCGTTGCGTTGGAATGTTCCCACCCCCAAAGGAAAAGCGTCGAGACCAAGAGAGTACACAGAGTCAGAAAGTGTACGGGAGGGACAGAGGACGGAGACGGAACTGCAGTTTGGGTATGGATTCTACGACCTGTCCTTCGACGCTTGTATTCCACGACCTCGTTAAGCTTGGTAGTTGAACTTTGCACTAGATGAGAATGTCGCAACAAATAACTTCATCGATTCCGCGTGGCGAGCACTTTCCCAGGGAGGACGATTTCCCGTGACGTCTGTTCTCCTCTTGTTTACATACACGATGGGAACGAGTCACAGATTGCGATTTCGACATCGTGATACCGACGGTGTTGGAGATTGCTCGGGACCATTTGAATGCGCTGCTTTGTCGAGGCAAACAGAGGATAGCGACAACGTTGCACTGCGATTCGTCATGGAAGTGAGTAACATGGATGCATTGGTTACCCATTGTACCACTGGATGGACAACCGAGTAACAGCGAAGACATGGGTTCTTTGTTTGGGCTATTGCAGGTCTTGTAGCATGTCGAGAGACTCTTGTCCAAACACGTGTTAACAGGTTTGATATTCAAGTCTGTGGGCTATCACTAGGTAGACCATTCCGTTTAGGGATATCTTGTGTTATCAGGACGAGTCGCTGTCTCAAATCTTCTGGAGTATTAATTAAACCATTGGATATATATGGGTTCTTCGATGAACCTTTAGAGCAATTACTTTTAAGCACTTTGTACCATCATGACGCGAAACTACAATGTTTCAAGAATGTTGGACAAGATGTCTAATAAATTCTTAAACTCTTTGATGAAAAAAAATAAATCCTCGCACGGGAGCCTAAACGTTCCATATTAATAAACGTGACACTTGGCAATTAAACGGTACAATCCTTCTAAGCCGGCAGAGCGGCAGTCGCAGTTCGCGAAGGAAAGATCGATTTTCCGGAATAGAAATTTGTTACTGCCATAAGTATCGCAAATTTTCAGCAGATCGCGTCTGCACTCGGCGGATCCGTTTTATCGGCGTGGTCATATTCGCCGGTCGAAATAAATCACATGCCGCGAACCATTCTTAGATGCACGCAATTGGCTGTCTGCAGGCGTTGCCGAAGCGTAATAAATAGCAGCGCCGCGCCGTATGGAAATGAGACGGATATTAAGTTATGACCGATCGTTTGTCTTTTCGTCGAGGCGAAATTAAACCTCGGAAACTTGAAGTTCGAGGCGGTCGAACCAACGCGAAACCGGATACAAATACACCGGGCAGGAAATATTGCGACCCCCTTCGTTTCCTGTCGTCCTACACAAGGTGCACGGTGCAAACGTGACTTAACGCGTTACGTTCACATCGAAACTCTCGCCATATATTTTGCATCCGCAATCTGCGCTCCATTGCTTCGTGTATCTCCTCGATGGACACTAAAAACAGGGCTGATTTGAAACTAATTGCATCAATCGTTTCCAATTGTATGTCAAAAATAAAACTCATGAAATAAATATAAAATATCGAAGATTGTGTTGGGTATTGGGAAGAAATTCTCAAATATTAATAAATAAGAAAATTTTTATATAATATATAACGAGATATTAACCCTTTATATTAACCCTTTTTATATTTCACCCGTTACATATTACACGCATTACGGTATTTAAGATAAAATCAAAGTGCACGAATAAATCTATGTGCGTCAGATATTGACGTTATTTTCGTAAAGTAAAATGGATTTTTTAATGAGTTATAGCACTTACAGTTCCGAACAGCGATATACATTGCTCCTTGGTACTCAAAGGGTTAAAACCTGTCTGGACTTATAGTGTACAACACTGGGCGTGTGCTAAACAGAGTCATATCAAACGGATACAAACTTTTCAAAACAAACTACTGAAGCACGTACCGAATGCTCCGTGCAATAAATTATGCAATTTGTTACAAAGCAACTACCAGATCAAAATGCAAGAAAAGTATACAATTTCACTCTTCAATAGCTACCAAACTCGAGAAAAAATATTCTATCTAGACAAAGCGACATTCATCCATGACTATCGGTTCTCTGTAAGTACCATTCGAAATTTCTCCACAAAACAGAGTGCCTCTCATTTGAACGATCAGTAATATCCGCGGCGATGAGTCAAAAGGACTAAAACACATGTCGTCCTTCCCACGAGTTCGCAGTGAATCAAGTTTTCCCGCATTCCTCGAGGAAACACATTCTCGACCACAAAGAGATCTCGATAATTCGGCGAGATCTTCACCAGCCTTCTTTGCGCCCTTGCGCTGCACCGTTCCTCTGGGGATGATACGGGCGATCGTCCCTCTAGACGGTAAACGGCGAGAAGAAGATATTTAGATAAAGAATTGCGGAAAGAAAGAGAGAGAAAAGTTCCTCACCCATCTCGTGAGGCCATCGCGCAGCTGTATATGGCCTGAAGAACGGGTATAGAGAAGGCTGGGGGAAATGTATTTTCATAAAAATTATTCCTAGCTCCGTCTCTGTCCAGATACTTTCCCTTATCCTACGACCCTTTCTGCTCATCAGGGGCAAATCTATCATGAAACTAATAAAGCTTCAACTTCGAGTCTGCGTGTAGAAAAGCTCTTGAAACTTTGTATATTGGTTAGTTTATTATTGTGGCTTCGATTCCTTTTGTTCCTTGAGAAACAGGGTGACACAGAGTAAGTCTCATAAATATTCGTACCTTCTTTGTCTATTAAAGAAATCTGTCTGAATTAAACGATAGGTTTGATATTTTTAAAGAAATGTTTCTTTATAAATATGTACATGAATAAAATTGACACTTGTACGTATTATTAATGAAATATTTATTTGAAAATATGATACCTATCATTTAATTTAAACAGATTTCTTTAATAAACATAGCAGGTACGTTTGTCTAATTTTATTTAAAGTTTGGTATACATAATAATTGGATTTGTTTTTCATTAAATATCTTTTAAAAAAATAGCCCCTTCAAGTAATTAGCCTGTGGATTCGACGAGTCTAGGTACGCCACTGTGCTTAACCAATCCTCCAGCAGAAAAACGAACGGACCGCGAATCTTCCCTCCTTCCTCTTATCCAGCCCGATAAATCCTCACAACGAAGCGCTTGGCGAGGCAGGAAGAAAATTTTCACAGCCAAGCCATCGGATCAACGGATCTTCTCGGTTTCAGGTTGGCTGAAATGATATTTCAATCCCGCGAGAAGCTCACCCCGCGGCCTAAGTCACGCTAACGCCACGATTGATACTAATAGAAACGTGTATCGTCGGAATCTTTATCACTAGAACCACCGAGGTCAACGCATACTGATTATATTCTACTTTCAAAAATACATTCATGTGCTATAAGTACGAATGTTTCAAAGTAGCAACCGAAAGCACCGTTTCAAAACTTTTTTTTATTTCAATTCAACACATTTGTTTCGTTTAATTATATATCTATGTTCATTCCCTCGTCCTCGTTAAAGAAAATAATCCTGCATACAAACCTCATGAAACCATTCAACAAGCACTGTCGACGTTTACTTCTATACCAAAGGCTCGAATTTCTTAATCATCTGTGCACTTTAATCGCAATTAATGTCTAAAGATACAGGAAGCCCAACTTGCTGAAATACCCAGAAGGTTCCTCGTTAGAGTACGAGATGCCGTCGACTTAACAGTGTCGCGATATCAGCGATTCGATTACGAGCCCTCGATACAGAAACGCTTTTTCTGACGAAGATATCTCGCCCTAAGCCGACTGTAACCAGCAAGGAAGATGGTAGTCGAGATTTTGGAAAGATCGCAGATTTCCTTAATCCCACGCGCCGTTGGCCGGCTAGATTATTCGCTCTTTCTCCCTTCAGCTCGTTCTCTCTTCGACCCGTTCCAGGGTTCTCCTCTTCTCGAGCAGCCTCTTCCACCGCGAACCAACGTTTTTGCGACTGATTTAGGGCCACTAATCTCAAGCCAGGAACATCCCCTGTTCTCATCTCCCTCGGACGCCAGTAAAGACACGCGGTATGAGAGCATCGGCAGAGATAGAAGAGCGGAAGAGAAAACGAAACGAGAACGGCTCGCGCTAGCCTGGTCAGGGTGGCCTAGAGGAACAACGATGGGACCTGTCGCGGCGGAGAGGCTCCGCCAGAGGGTGGTTCGAATAGTTGACCGTCGTCCGAGCATTTCGAATCAATTCTTGCCCACGGGGCTCTCGTATACGCTGCACGTAGGGACACTGCGGATCCGTTTTCCAATAATACGGCCGTGCCGTCGGCCTGAACTTTAATCTTGTCAGTCTTGGACGATGATGTAGGGCCATTCTGTAATCACGCGAAACTATGCGCCGTTGGACATGCATTATAGATATGGGAGAGTAGGTGGACATTCTACACCTGGGCGTGTGTCATTGGTAGATAATACTTTTGGTAAGTGGACCTTCTAGAGCTGAACGTAAATTATTAGTAGAAGAAGAGATCTTAGGTAGGTGGACCTTTTACAGTTTGTCTCACAAGAGCATGTCGGCGATATCTACGAAACCTGACACCGAAAGAGGACGAGAGAGTAAGAATATAAACAAATGCAGACCCCTCTATTACGCATTGGTTGAACATCATTCAGTTTCGTTTGAGACATTGTACAGAATAGAGCTTTTTCTAAAATGAGTGCCATATATGCGAAATGGTTTGAAGCTGTATTCTTATGTTGCCATTCAAAAGGGCTAAAATTGACTGCTGAAAATGGTGCTAAATACATTCACAAGTCGTCACAGTTTGTAAAAAAGTGGGTAAAACGATATAAGGAGACAAAAAATGTCCATGACTTCCCAAATCGAGGGTTAAAACCAAAGACTGGTACTCGAGAAAATAAAACGATTCCTCGGTGTTTTGAGAATGATCCGACTCCTTCACTGCAAAAGGGGCAAGTCCTATTGGCTAAAAAAGGAATAAATATAAGTATAATGACATCGAAACGGCGTTGAGACGAATATGGTGTCAAGTGACGGAGCCAACTGTCTAAACCGTTGCATTCAAAGAAGCATATCGAAAATCGTCTGGCGTGGACTCAGGAAAATAGTGATCGTGATTGGAGCAATATAGTGTTCAGTGATGAATCTTCGTTTTGGGCTTGGTGTCCTATTAGACATGCTTGGTCTGTCTGTGGAAAAAGATTAATACAAAGATGTGTGAAACACCCCATAAAAGTGCATGTTTGGGGTTGTTTTAACGCACATGAGTTTCAGGACTTTATGCATTTTCACGGACAATCAGAATGCACAAAGAATGCTCAAAATATATTAAAGGGGAGTTCTCACATCCGTGAAACGTTGGTTCAATCAAGCCAAAGACCAGTGAATATTGCAAGAGGACAACGACCCTAAACATCGAAGTCGCGTCTGTACTAGATGGAAAGAGGAAAACGCTATTACCGTATTTCCTTGGCCATCGCAGTCCTCTGATATAAACCCAATAGAAAATGTGTGATCCATGATGAAGTATAAACTGAGGGGAATGTGTATCATCAAAATAAAAACACTTGTTCATCATATTCGAAAGATAAGGAGGTCGTTACCAGTATCTTACGCCGAAAAATTAGTAGAGAGCATATCGAGATGGTGCCAAGCTATAATTGCTAATGGAGGAGATTGGACCTCTTACTAGGTAAATGCGTATTAGTGTTTTAGGTGTATATTTGACCCATATAACATTTTGTACAAATATATATAAATATTAACAGAAATATAGCCGACACGCTTTTGTGAGACAGACTGCATACCTGAACGTGTACTGTGAAAAGAAATTTTAGGTTAGGTGAACTTTTACTTGAACATTCATTATTTGTTGATGAAACATCCTTAGATGAGTGGACATTCGTTGAATGTGTATTATAGGTTGAGAAGAGACTTTGGGGTAGGTGGATCTTTTATATTAGGACATCCCATAAGTTCGTGCTGCAGACTGAGCCAATATTTAATAAAAGGAAAAAAAATACAGAAATTGTATAGCGACTGTATATTGACTATGTCAGAAAGGTGAAAAAATATTGTAAAACGAGAGAGATTACCTTTTCTTATACCACTTAAGAGTATGTTTCATATATTAATTTGAGTAGCAGAAGAATAAGTGGCATATGAATTTTATCATAGATACAAGGAAAGGCCTCGAGTAGCTGAACGTGCACTGATTCATCGTTTAGAAGACAAATAGTAAAAACAATCACTAAAAATAATAAAAGCAAGAAAACGAGGCGTGTCATCGACCTACAAAGATACATCAAAATCAATATTAATTATTTAATGAATCCAAGAGTACGAACTATATCCAGTTATCATCGTCCGATATTACTTCCCCCGATTGCTGCCTTCTTTTCTAACATAGGTATGAAAAACAAGCAGGAGCGGAGTCAGGAGAATGGAATCGTGGAAGAGGATGATGAAACGCTGGCCATGGACGAGTATGTATCCCATTGAAGCGACAACGATGGGGTTCTTCTTTTGTGCGCGTCGTCTACCCTCGCCGCTACCGGCAACCGAAAACGGTCATTACCAGGGTAGAGGGCAGAGTTGGTAGAAATTATTGACGTAATATCGGAAACCAATAAGGACACAGATGAGAATTGGCCCAAAAGGCCGTTATTAGATATATGTTAGGCCGTACGTGGACTGGAACGCCGGTTAAACGTGAATTCTCGTCAGGGTGTGCGGCGCCACACACGTGCGGAATCCAATAAAGTCATGCGATCCACCAGGTCGAGTTTTATTCGTCTCGACGGTGCATTAAAATCTGTAACGATGCCGCGACGAGAGGGGAGCCTGTCTGCGGGTAGTCTCGAATGCAGGGTCGTTCTCAAGTACTCAAAATAGTTGAGAATATTTAGCAAGATACAAAATAAATAAATTCACCGATGGTTGAGTACTCGAATGAATAAACTGTAGGAAATTAGTACTTAAACATCGATAACGTAAATAAAAGATTAGAAAGCCAGGGATGCTAGAAGCATTTGTATTGGGAAAATGATTACACTTTCGAGATCTTTAAATACTCCAAGAGCATGCCTCTAATGGGTATTAACCCATTAATGTATTAATGTATTACTTGTACAGTCTAGTGAATATGCTGTGGAAAGGTTACGAAAAATAAAACGTGCCATTTCGATAGGTAATGTAGTCTTGGCAGTAACTCAAATATTGTCTTATTAGATGAAACTAAATTTTAATCGATTTTAGTAAGAGTGAAAACTGTCTTATCAGCAATGAGAATATAGAAAATCGTGACTATAACGGGGGTTCTTTTACAAAATTAAAAACTGAATATGTTGTTGAGTTCTGCTTGCTACATTGAAAATGTGTGTAGATGTCAAAAATATTTATTACATATATTTTTTAAGGCAATCATATGTTCAGAGCTCAATATTAATAAATCCTTCAATACATGCCTCCTTTTATAAATATAATTTTACAAACAAAAAATTAAATTAAAAAAGAAAATATGATCTATACTTTGATTTCATTATTATTGTAGTACAGCTGATTCAAACTACAATGAAAATATCATCCCCTCTGGACAGTTTCCTGAAATAACCTAACACTATTCAACTATTGGGTCGAAAACAGTAAAAACAAATGATCCGTCGCGACCACAGCCAACACTACCGATTGCACCACGAGCATCTTTACTCCTAAGAATCAACAAGAATTCGCTGCAAGGTCCCAAAACCGCCGTAGAATATAATTGTTCTTTGACGAGAACACGCTCCTACGGAAGCAAGGAATTTCCACTTAACAGCGGCTGGATGTGTCTCAGAATGGCCCCTGAGACTCAGCACTGCGCCTACAGTCTCGCTGAGAACAACCCGTATCGCGCCCGAGTACTGCAAATGGTTGCTCCCGATTTCTAATATTCTCGTTAGAGGCTGCGCCGCATAACGAAGTATTCGTGGTTGCAATACCGAGACTCCGGCGTGCCGTTGCCGCGCTCGGTTTTAAGATTGCAACAGCGGCTCGTATTTGCGCCGGTTAAATATAATAACACCAGGGGCTCTCGGTTACTTTCGAAAGGACGAGTGCCAGCGAAACAGCTGGCTAAACCCTGGGTCAGAGGAAAACGCGAGACGACGCGGAACTGCGATGTTGAAAAGACAAACAGAGAGCAGGGGGTGGGGAGCGGGGGAGGAAAAACGCAAGTGTGCTACATCCACTTTTCGCGGACCTTCCACCGCGAATGACACTTTATTAAAACACGAGCTGCGTTGGAAGGCGCACCGTGCTAAATTGGCAGGATATTAAAATATGTTTCGCGCGAGTGAAGTGAGAACTCTGCTCGACCTTCGTCCTGGCTTTTGCGTGGTGCCAGGTGCCATTTTAACCCTTAAAAGTCTGATTTTTCAAATTAAATTTAAAAAAATATCAATGTATCTATTATTTGAACAATTTTGTGTATTTTTTGTGCAAAAGTGTAAAGTGTAATGTGTAAAGCGTAAAGTGAAATTAGATTTAGATTAACAATAACAACATCAAAGAGCCGTGGCTGGTACTAGTGGTCCGTAAAAGAATAAAATATCCGTTTTGACTATCCTTACAATATCAACTGTGTTTTCCTTTCTATTAAATATCTCGAGGTTGCCATGGTACTTGTTATTATGCCCAGCTTAATTTTGTAGTTACAGGCTTAATTTTGTAGTTGTAGGTACAATCGTGAAGCTAGAATTATTTTCAACACACCTTAATGTTTAACATTTTTTACTTACAATATTGCCTGTGAAACATTCCTTTTTAGGCAATTTTTTAAGTAGAAGAGCGCCATTCTAGTTTAAAATAGAACGAGGATACGCTTACTACGGCAGACTTACAATTTTATTCATCCGTTTCTTTCGATATAATTAACGATCCGACAAGACATATTCCCAAGACCTACGAAAGAGGGTTCCCGTACCACACGCGACCACGTAATCCCTTACTCGGGACATTTTTACGATTTCCTTGTGAATCCGATCTGCTGATCTCCGCCGCGCTCGCCGAGTCTAATTTCCAAGTTCCCCAAGTGTAAAAGAAGTTCATTTACCGTAACTTTTTTAACACGCCGTAAATCGGACGTTCCCAAGAGAGACAGAGACAGTGAGAGAAGCGGGATAGAAACATTATTCCGACAAGCTTTCCGCCATATAAAGGTTGGCCGAAGGAGAACGCTGGTGGCGCGCCGCCAAGTTGTACTTTGTCGCAGAATCTTCACAAAAGAAGCTGCCGTGCGCCGTTGAACGTATTGAGATATCTTTGCAGCAGGTGGCATCGTCGAAAGTAAAAAAAAAAAAGAAATATAAAGACTCGCCACGGTTCTCCGCATTTATTGACTCCAGCCATTATACGACGTCGAAAATGTAAGCAGCGATCTAAGCTCGTATTTAATATCCGAGGCGTCCGATTAATTGTCGAAGGGAATAATATCGAACGATGAAACTTCACCGTTCCACCTGGATCGATCTCTTAATATAAAACTGCCCCGGAAAATGTTACTCTGAGATTGAATCGCGCATCGACTTTCCATATTATTAAGATTCCCATTAGGGAGGATGGTTGTTTATCAATTATTCGAAACATCACCAAAAGTTTTACTGGCAAGTTTTCCACGTAAAATATTTCTGCGTTTAATTGAAAAAATGTGTCTTTAAGACTAGTCATTTGTCCCATCACGAAAGAAATAGTTACAAACTAACGTCGTTAGGTTTAGTGTTAAATGTAAAATTATGTATTTGGAAAATACGATTGTATTTTACAGAGAATTAAGCGTAAATGAATTGAGTATACTTTCTTTATTCCACAGAATCCATGAAATCCGTAAAGAAAGCAGAATCAATTTTGTTTATCGTTCTTGAGGGAAATCTCCCGCTGAACCCACGAAACGTCGCCGCGATATTAATTAATTAACCACCATTTCCCATTTATCCGCGCCACTGTTTCTGCTTTCCGCGTTAATGGTTCTCGTTCGTTGGCGCGGTGACTCGTTCTTAGCTTAACGCCCTTTGTTTCGTTGCCCAACCGAGTTTGCTTTATTCCACCCCCCTCATCTGATGGTTTCTTTTTCATACGCGTCGAGTGTCCCCCGTCGTCCTTTTTTCCCTTCTGGCAGTAAACGGCGAATAATCGTTTGGCCATGGGCCCGATCCTTTTGTTGCCCTCGGACAATGCGATCTTCCCCTATCTCCTCGCCTCTTTGCACCTGCGTCTGACCACAGCCGGAGCGTTACTACTTGAGAACTCTGTACTCTTCTGTTTCCACGATCCGTGTCACTCCTCGCGGCCTCCACCCTGCGTCACCTCTGTTTCCATCTATTGACGGGTTAAACGCTTCGTGAAACTCGAAACGCACCTCTTTCAACCCTCTCGCTACGGTAGCGACTATAACCGATAGGATATCAAAATTGAATCAACAGTACATCGATTGTTAATTCATTTATTAGGATAATTCGTCAGTACTTGTATTATTTTGTATTGTAGTATTTTGAAATTATTCAAACATATAAATAATACATTACCTTTAACAACTGAAATTAATTTAGATCTGTGAGTGGACAAAATAAATTTGTATTCGATCTACTGTGTAAGTGGTACTGCTAAAACCTCGTTTGTTATTTTTTGATTTCCAGGTCTATTACCGATATTATAAGTTACTATCTCCATTGTTCCACAATGATAATAAAGTAACATTGTTTCAGTATTTATAATTGTTTCAAACGTACTTCTTAATTCATTTCGTCTCTATACGGTTTTTGTCACTCGATCATGCACACCAGCACAGTCTTATCGAAAAGAATCAAAATTATTTCCTCCTTGTCCACCGCTGATAGGATGTGATATACGTGTAGGTAACACAAGCAACTCTGCCAGATATTGCAAAGTTATTACCATAGTTCAATAACTGAACGAAGAAGCGAAGCATCAGCAAAAGTTCCGCCAGGTTGAACCGTGCCGTGTCGGTTCGTTAACGAAACGCAGTCGTAAACTGGTCGAGTTGCGTTTCTACGTAACTGCAGTTAAAATTCCGTTATCTGGCAGGCTTTCGAGCACGCCGAAGCGTCTGCGGGCCCGTTATCGCGGAACCGACAACAGTTTCGGTAAACGGCGCTGGGCTTGGGACGTCTAGAATTCATTCGCTGAAATTCACGTGCCAGCGAGCCTGAATCTGAAAGTCGAGCTGTCTTCCTTTACTGCCTTTCCTCCTCGGGATTTAAGTACCTTGGTTTGGTTGTTTTATTGGTTGTGCAGAATAATTCTGTTAAAAAAATATACAAAATGACGAGAGCGAAGAGTAGAGAGGGCTAGAGTTACTAGGAGTTATTACGATCAACCTCTAAGTGGTAAAGTTGAGGAAAGAATGGTTATGTTCGGTAACTTTCAAGTTGGATAAGCTAATAAAGTGTCCTACCCTTTGTTTGATGACGTAGCAAGTGTCAACCAGCTCGATAACTTATAGCATCTGTCAGAAATGGGACAAATTTTGAATGAAGGCAACGTGCGTGCATAATAGTTAAAAATTAGAAATATTAATATAAAAAAATACATACAAAAATGAATATGAAGAAAGTAGGTCATATTTATTGGTTTGTCTGGAAAGTCCATGAAAGATTGTGGAACAAAATGGTACTTATGTAATTCATAAAAATATATAAAAATTCAAACAATCCTTTGAATTGTGCTTAAAAATTTCCGCGAACTGTCTAGACAACTGTCCAGCCAATATTTTTCCATTATATACACCTTCGTGCAATGTACTGAGCGAGTCAATAATGATACATTGGATTAACATATTTGCATTAGAGAAGTGCAATTACTGTAACGCATACATTCCTCATACGCATGAGAACAAGAACAAATGTTGTCTACCGTTAACTGAGGTACTCGGTAATTAATTAACATGCGTACACATTGGAATGCGTAGATCTAAAGGTACAACGTTGGAATAGTTTGTATACTATATGAAATAGTTTTTGGTTATAGTCATAAACAAAAGATACTTACGCGATTGCATTAACGAAAAATGAAACAATATTTGGAAAACAGTAAAGATATTAAAAAGTCATGAAATATCAGATGACTTGTTCGGACAATCATCCACAGGACTCAACAGAATAGAACAAGCCGCAATAACGCGTATCAGAATTGGACATACAAAATACACGCATGAACGCCTAGTTGAGATGATTACTAAATCCAATTGCCGTACATGCAACGAAATTATAATAATAGAATACATAATATTTGCCTGAAAAGATACGGAACTACTCCGCATACAACACAAACTACCCACTAGTTTAAAGGATACATGGAGCACAGAAGAAAACTTACACCATTTGTCTGAAAAGAAACCGAACTTTTGCTATTAAAAGAAAAAAGTACAAGTAAAGTTTTTACACACACGTTTATTTATTCAAAATAATCTCCCTCTGCGTTAATACAGCGTGTAGACCATGCAATTAACATTTCGAAGGACCTTTGCAGCTCCTGTTCTGGTACCCCGTTTAGTACGGCGGTTACAGCGGTCTGAATCTTTGAAATATTGCTATCATGTGTCTCTTTCATTGGAATTGGCATTGTTACCTTGGATCATCCACCCTACTCGCCTGATCTGTCTCCCTACGATTATTTTCTTTCCCCAAAAATTGAAAATTCTAATGAAAGGGACACATTATATCAACATTTCGGAGATTCAGGCCGGTGTAACCGCCGTACTAAACGGGCTACCAAAACAGAAGCTGCAAAGGTCCTTCAAAATGTTGATTACGCGGTCTACACGCTGTATTGGCGCAGAGGGAAATTATTTTGAGTAAATAAACGTGTGCGTAAAAACTTTACTGGTACTTTTTTCTTTTAATAGCAAAAGTTCGGTTTCTTTTTAGACAGACCGTGTGTATAAAATAATCCAGCTACTTAAAAATGGGCATATTTGGACGAACATCTAGCAATACAAGGATAACCATATAAAAGATAGTCGCTAAAAACCAAAGGTTATAAAAGAACGCTAACTATGTAAGCAAAAAAAAATGCTCTAACTTCGAACAGAAATTTTTCAAAAAATCGTTTCAGAGACCCCTGCCGCAGTCTGCAACCCCTGGCGACGCCACTGTCATCTTCCCATTTCTCGCGCGACCCTGTTGAACCAGTGGGGCAAAATCCAAGGAACAGTGGGCGGTGAGAACGTCTGAGAACCCCTGGCTTTATTATATTTAGAGAATGCAAACAGTCGTTCCTCCAATCTACGAAGCCTGCACCGCAGTAGCGCAAGCAAGTAATGTTACTTCTAAAGTGACTCTATTATTGCAGTCGAATATATTATACAAACATGGCTGCCGTCGGTTAAATCCCCCTTACGGTCTAGCAGCCACCACCCCCGACCAACCCCAACATTCACCACCCCTTCCGCCCAGCCAGCTCGCGCACACCCTCCTCACGGCTTTATGCATTAGTGATGAAGTGCTTCCTAACCTGAAATTGTCTTTCTCACCGGGACAAGCGCCGCGCCGGCACGCCCGCCCCCGGCTCGGAACGAGCCGTGTTCTCGGATCTCTCCTCTCTTTCTTGGCTATTTTCAGCCGCTCGTCTGAGAATTATTCAACGAGATGTTTTAATATTCAGCCGCCCTCGATGCATTCACTTTTACAGCGACCCCCACGCGCGAACTCTGTGGAATTGTTCGCGATTAGATTCTGCGATGCGACGCTGGAGATGGACACCCCTAATAACAGGGGGTTGGGAACGATGCTGAACTAAGCAAAATACGTGAGCCTTCGAAAAATCACTTGTCACTTTTTGAAATATCTTAAATTTAAGTGTCAAAGCACTTGGTATATAACTATTTATATTTTTAATAATTTTCCTGAAAAGGAAGGAACCATTTTTAATATTTATTTAAATGTACATTGTAAAGGAAATTTTAAAAGACAATGTACATTGTTGCGTCGCCTTTCTCAACTTTTTGTTTTATGGAGTTAATCGATTTGTGCAATGAACGGCTAATATTTAAATAAGGAATTGTAAATAGTGAATGATTTGTGTTGGTTCGAATCGTGAATGTAATTATGGGCTTGAGATATAAATAGTTTATTTACTGCCAAATAATAGTGCTGCATTCGACGGGCTCTAGAAAATATGCTTTATTCATATAATTGCAATTCCCTCAATATTTATTTGAAATATTGCAGAGGAATAAAAACTGAGGGGAAAAGCGTCTTCATGGATACATAAAAGGAAAAGGCAGAAAAGAGATGATTTTTGTTGCGAAGCTGAATGAGTACGTACGGATTGTTGCAACATCTATCCAAGAAACGTTATTTTGTATTTGTTTCGCTACTCATAATTTTCATTTCAAATTAACCTATTCTGACCTATTCTAAGTCACAAACTGGTAGTTTATCTTGCTCCTATATATCGTTATAAATGACAATAAGAATACTGTGTAGGTAAAAAAATATCGTCTCAGTTTCTAGAGTCCTCACTCAAGGGACGCCAAGTCGTTTAAAGTGCATCCTTTCCAATTACACCCTCGGAAACAATGTTTGAAGAAGTTTTAAGAATCGAGAGTCGCGGCGTTTGCAAGCCACGTCGCAGGGCGCAAACTGCAACTTTCATTTTGCTTCTTTTTGTTTATGCTTTCAAAGTCCCGCACCACCTGTTTGAAATGCAGATTTTGTGGCGGAAGATTCGCGGAACAGGATGATATTTCTTCCAAAAACTTTTTAAACAATGTCGAGGTTTCAACGCTGAAGATTCGTGGCTCGTACTGTTCCTGCTTTTTTCAGCTGTTCTCGATGTCATTTTGTCGTTTTAAAACGCAGGTCGCGTGGAAAGTGTTACATTTGATTTGTACGCGATTTAAGAAAGAAAGAAAATCATTCTTTATTTTGTTTGATACTGTTTATCCTTTATTGCTCAATTCTGTTCTTTATTTATAAATACACGTTACTCTATATATCACGTTTCACTCTTCACACTTTAGTCTTAATGATTCTTCTCTCTGTCTTCCTTCAAGTCCAACATTCTATCTATTCTATCTATTTCTATCTATGTTAACATTAATTAATATTAATTCTCACATATATTATATCCATTTCATATCTGTTACGTAAAATATTGTCTAAAACATTCTCCATCCAAATTCCACTCAGCTCCGTTGGAATCGTTGAACATAACAATTTTCTAAGCATCATCGAAACCTGTCTACCAATTCCACCGTGCAAACGGTACGATACCATCGCGAATAAGCCAGATAAGAGTGGAAAGAAAAATACGCGAGCGCCGTGAAACGAGCGCGGATCCATCAAGGAGCAGGGATGAAATTATTATTTTTAATATAGGAACCCGAAACGATAGGACGATACGACGGAAGTTCCACGCGAAACGACATTATAGACAGCGAAGGGGTAGAGGGGAAGGTGGTTGGGGCTCGGTGAAATTAATTTAAAAAAAGGAAAACAGGTGATATTGATTCATTTGAATATCCGCTTGACGGGGTTGGCTCTTCGATATCTGCGGGATATCGATAATACCCTTTCAGACGAATAATTTTATTTCTGTCTGGTGGAATATATTAGTTCTTTCCAGGCTCGCGGTACGGCAACTTATATCCTTCTTCGTGTTTGATCTCCCCGTTCAGGACTCTCTCGAACACGCCCTCCGCTCTTATCGTAAAAGAACTTTTACGGGGCGTGCACGGCAAGAATTTTTTGTATTAAACTTCATGCATGCGTGTGTCTCAACGTGAACATATTGCAACTCCATGTATGCCCCTTTTCTTGCTTCCAGAGAATCGTGGTTGAGGCTGAATTGTGGTTTGGTTAGATGAAAAATCGACTCTTTCGTTAATAATTAATCGAATAATTAGGTACAAGAATATTAAACCACCATTGTTGATGACACTAACTTTGAACAAACTATAGATAAACTTTTAATTAAAGTAAAATAATTTGAATTTGGTTATTGAAGCCATAAGGTTGATTCAATACCTGAAATAAATGTTATGGGGTAGTGTACCATTGCGAGTGACCGTATGTAAACCACCATGTAAAACAATATAGTGCAGTAAAACGCACCATACGAACAAGATATACATTTGTGCACTCGTAAATAAAAATTCGTAGCAGGAAATAGGAACGCTCTCACAAATCACTAGTTTTCGTACAATCGACAGAATGTTTCATTCGCAATCGCAGGGTTTAACATTCAAAATGTACGATAATAGTTTCACCCGATGCGATCCGATTAGGATCTGGTCGACGAGTTCGAGGCTTCAATTTATGGCCGTTCATTAGAAAATCTAGTGAACGCAATTTTATCGGCACGATTATCAGGATTAATGCTCCCACTGCGAGGAACATCGATTGCATTCAAAAACTGAAAAAAATATGTTTTCAAAGTCCTTATCTTTCGTTATATTAAAAACTTGTACAGACTTGTTTTAAAGTAAACGTGTAATGGTTTTTTTCTGTTTGGAAATTCTCTAAAGATACTGAGAAAGAAGTAAATGATAGAGCTATAAAATCAAATATATTCGTGGTTCTCCAATAATAATATTTATTGATAATGAAATCTATTAATTACAGGAACTGTAATACAGAACTTTTAAAAATTAGAGGCGAAGCAAATATAGTCACTTTCTCTTCCCAATCTTCACACCAAATTTTTCATTTTATTTTTTATAGATAATTCATCACATTGAATAATTGTCGAGTTTAGTATTTTTTACAACTGCACTGACATTCCAGCATACATCGACAAGATTCACGTCTAACTTTAATTATTGTCGAATTTATATTGGGTTGTCTGGAAAGTCCATGCCGATTTTTAGTAAGCGGTACAGGTCTGAATATATCGGAATGGTTGAAAACAAATAACATGTGGACATCCCTTAAAAGGTGCAAAAATTGTGGAACAAAATGATACATATATAATTCAATAAATATATATCGAAATTCAAACGTGTCTTCGAATGTTTCTTAAAAACTGGCACGAACTTTCTAGACAACCCAATATCAAATCAAATATTTATATTTTCAATTGAGAGACTCTCTTACGCGATATCTAATTATCCCAGATATTTTATATAATTATTAAAGCGAAAATTCTCCGGATAGAAATACAGTGGGTCCATGTAACCTTTTTTCCTTGTATTACAGGGGTTAATTTCTGCTATACGCGTATAAAGTATCCTAAACCAGTGTGCATAACGAATGCCAAATGCTCCTGTTGACGGCGTTAATTACTCTTTACGCGCTAGTTAGCAGTTAAAGGTGGAAAACGAGAGAAAGAAACAGAAGGAGAACAGAGGGATTTGCGCCGCGGGGAAACTCACGTGCTTGATACCGTAAGACAATCTGAGTGATTTGCATTTGTCACTTTATCTTCTTTTATTTTGCGCTCGTACAATGGCTTCAGCGTGCGAGGTGTGTTATGAGAGAGACGTCGAAACTGTATGAAAAGTTTATATGAAATTTCAGTACGAAATGTAGTCTGTTACAAGCATGTGTGTAAATACATTTTAATGTTTCCACTTTATATTTCCCGATCCTCTTCAGTAAAGTGTTGTAGTAACCACGTGAAATTAACCTACTACGCAATTTTTTAGGGAAATGAATAATTGGAGAATGTAGAAAATTAAAAATTGAGAATAATTATTGAATCATAAAATTATTATTTGAATAAAGTTTTAAGACTGTGGATCAGGCGTACTTATTAAATTCCAACAAGTCGCAGAGTAATTATGATACGTTTCCAATAAAATATTATGCCTTTTTCTTGAAAAAATATCTTCGCATACTTCTAGGTTACTAAATTCATACACAATTTATCCTGAAAATTCCAGCAGTGCAAATAAAATGTTCCCGATTAAAATATTAGTGAAAATAAAATGTCATTTCTCAAGGAAAGAGAAATGAAGCAACTGGTATGAATTATAGAAAATATTTATTTCTATGCAGTAAATTGTTTTGCAAGGGGCAGAAGACAGACCTTTGCAGAAGAATGGCCGCTCAAAGAGATCGGTTTATACAGCACAAATATCTACAATCGCCCTGCGAGATTCTTCTCTCTGAAGAATGCTCAACACATGAAAAACGGACTGCGGGCACAAAAGACTGCTAATAGTTCCGGACGAAGCAAACAACGTTGCAGGGAACAGAACATAGGGCGGTGACTTACTTTCCCAATTATTTCGGTATGAAAATCTACCAGGAATGAAAACGCGAAACGAAATAATTGCATTTTATTATTCCTACCCGTTTCAACGGTCTTCGTTTCAGTTATTCACGGAACAATGAGGAACGGAACGAAACAGCTTCGGCAAACGCGAAACAGTACAGGGTGTTTCGGAACAATAGGTGAAGTCTTAACTGGCTGATGGAACTCGCAAGAATGAACAAAAATGGGTCGCGGTAGACGTAGCTTGGCGAACTAATCATTTTCAGAATATTCAGCTTTTCTTTCTCCTCTGTACACTCGCATTCTTCACCCCAGTAAATTCTCTTGTTCCATTTACTATGTTGCACCTCATTCTTCACTATAACCTTCTTAATTGACTTTCTGCTTTTTAAATAAATATTCTTGATATAGATATTAATCATTAAAATAACTTTTTACTCTTTTCTTTCCAGGGTTCAGACTTTATTTAAAGTTTTGATACACTCTGTACAATGGAAGAATAAAAAAATACGCCAAATTTCAACAAGACGTGAAATTTCAATACGATTTCGGCGACATCTCTGCGCACGAGTGTAATCGAAATTTTTCCCAGTTCCATGCAACGAATTTTTCTTCGTGATAAACGCGATTTCCCTTTCAAATGGCAGTCAGTTCTATATACCGGCTCGCTGTATTATTTGGCCACACTGAATAGCTGAAAATTGCCAAAAATAGCCGGAAACGGACGTGCAGGCGTGGCTGTCCTATGAAGGGAGCGGATGGGGGTGAAAGGGCGAGCGCAATAGTGCCATTACAGCATTTCCAAAGGCATTGCCCGTCGCAAATTATACCCCTGGTGCAATAATGCACGGATATGTGTGCCGTGACACCATGGTTCCTTTTATGATTGAAGTATTGTCGTCCATTACGCTCTGATGAACGCCAACGTCAAAGGACGAGCCTCGAGGACGAAGAGCACCGATGAATCGTCGAAGAAAGTGTTCTGATAATCATACTTCTTAATTAAATACTTGATAAAATGAGGTATTTATTATAAAAATATATTCCGATAATTGTTTTAAATAAAAGCAGTGTCTATATTTCGAATCGAAAGTATTCTCTGTATATTTCAATATGCTTTGCATTACTTGAGTATGTACATATTTAATACATTTGTCTTTTATATGATTAAAGATACCGTCTTTTATATATAGAAATGTATTTCGATAACTGTTTTAAATAAAAGCAGTGTCTATATTTCGAATCGAAAATATTCCCTGTATACTTCAATATACGTCATATTGCTTTAGTGTATAATTAATAAATTCGTCTTTTATTTGATTAAGAATATCGCGTTATTGGTACCCGAAGAGTATAATAAACACAGATCGAATCGACACCTACGCAACCTAAACGTTTGACCCCGAAAACACGGCCTAATTACCACATTATACCCGCGTAACTTTATATAATTGAGCACGGAGCAAAGAAGTTTACAATTTGAAATTTAAATCCATTATATTGAGAGAACCACTCGAACAGAGCCCGCGGCCACTCCGAACGATGAAGTCGAGGAATAAATCGAGTCGGTCGGATGTACGTGTGTAATGATACCCGATCCGCGATGGTACTCGACGGACCAGGCGGGACGAGTCGAAAACTTTTTAAATAATTACAGGGAACCGCGTCGTAGAGTCGCCAGGCATGGAAGCGGGGCGAAGGGTTGCAATTGAGTCGGATAGCGGCGTGGCGCCCGCCGCCATCCCCTAGCTAGCCTACCCTCGAGCCACCGACTCCACGCTGCTGGCTGCGGGCATTAATGGGAAAAGTTTGCTTTTATCTTTTAAACGCCCGGCAACACTACTAATTTCTAACTTCAAGCGTTACTTGTACCTACTCCGACGATTTCGAGTAGCTATACCCAGGGAGGGTCTACCACCTCGTAACGTCGCAGTCGCTATTTCCCTGACAGATAGAGAACCACCATAATTTCCATCTTTTCTTTTTGCTCGAGCAAAAAATCTAGGGGAATCCCACTAATTCTCAGGTTAATCTCTCTTTTCGGTTTGGAGCAAGTGTCCTCTGTTTTGGGTGATCGAAGATGGATGCAGCAATTTTTACTTTAACCGTTTAGTCTACAAGGACGAGTGAAACTTGTGATAGGGAATTCGGGCCATAAACAATAAGCATGAGTCTGACTCCCCATCAATGTTTAGTTTCCTTTGAGGGACCGTTGAGATGAGCCATCGGTATGAAAACGAAACATGGCTTCTCAACGAATTTCGTTTTAATTTTAAATTGGATGAATTGTAATTTTGTTTGCCCTTAGAATACTCTATACACGTGGTACATGGACAATTAACCCTTTTCATCCGAGGGTAGTTTTGACACTTACATTCTTTATTCATTATTTGGGACTTTGACAAGTCGAGTATCTATGGTTATTTTATTGAATTTATTCGATTTTTATATAACAATTAGTTGTTACATCCAGCCCTGCCGAATGGTGCCCCTTTTCATCGACCTCGTATTGCACATAGCAAGATCGGTAAACTCTTAAGAATGCGCACGATGAAAGAAGCGGAAATCGTTCCTCGGGAACAGGCGTCAGCGATATCAGGCTTTTGCGTACGAATTGCCTATTGAATTTGGGACTTGTTCCAGATTCGGGAAATGTGGCAATTAAGATTCCGAAATTACGGATTGCGTCAGGCAAGGATCTGGGGGCTATATAAATCCGTAGTCACGACCATGGGTGGCTCATTGTATATTGTCATTTTGGCAGTTATTGTTCTGTAGACGCAGACGGGTTAATTTCTCGCGTTAGTCTCATTTAGGTATCGCGTATCGTATCTTTAGCAAAGTAAGGAGTTCGCGTAAATGAGAGCATACACTAAAGATAGAGTCACCGCGGAGTTACCCATGAAAGTCTGACGTTAATTCAATTATTCGCCAATTATTAGAATCCCGTGTCGCGAGTGTTAAATCGAAACCAGATCCTCGCCACAACCGAGCCCGGGACAAGTCTGACAACACCGCCGATAGCATAAGATCAACGATTGGTATTGTTAAAACCCATTTTCAATTGTACAATTTATATTCTTGTTTGTATGTAATCCCAAATTCAGTTTTTGTTTCATAATTATATTTGTTAAGATTTAAAACTTAGTAACAATTATTATAGAATCCCAGAATTCCCTCTTTTCCTAGTAAATACAGATCAGGTGAGTTTTAGTTCTTTAACTGAAGATAAGAATCCATAAAAGAGAGTCCTAAACTAGTTGGGACGTAACATAGTAAACCATCTCAAAAACTCATAACATGAAGTCAAGGGGTTGCAACCCCTCAATCTTATGCACAGTCGGTGACGAAGGACCTATGACATAAAAAAGAATCAATCATCACCGAAGAGACTGATAAAATCAGCGAGAATTCGAGACCCCTAAAGATCATCCCTTGCACTCGCCAGCGTTCTCATGTCGACCATCTTAACCTCCTCTTCTCTTGTTCCATCCGATCTATCTTGCAAGGTGGGGATTAATTAACGCAGCTCGAGCGTGCCGCGATCATCGCGTAATTGCCGCGAGTGGCGTTGCTCTATCGTGACCGTTCCCACGGCTTATTTTATACGCGACGTGAAATCAGCTTAATAGCTTCCCACGGAATCATGGCGACGTTCCCTTCCCCTTAACCTGAAGGAAATACTAACGGGGCAACGAACCGTGACACTTTTAAGCCGACGAGCTAAGACTTAAGGACTTAACGTCGAGTGCTGGCTTCCCTTGTTATCGTCGAGATCGTCCTGGATGATGACGATTATAAATCAAGCTGCTGCCGCTGCTGCTGCGCCACTCGTTAACTTTTCGCGCACCCCTAGACAGCTGCCGTTCGAATCTGGGCCAAAGGAGTCTCGAGATGACCTGGATAGCTCTATCGGTCCAAGTAATTGTCCAACAGGAATCCACGCTCAGGATGACGATTAAGGGAAGCTCGAGGATTCTTCTGTCCCTTTTTGGCGACGAAAGAGGTACTGATCATCGAGGGTACACTATCAGGAGCTTTCAAGCTGATTCCTTGGTTCGAGTCGATGACCCTATTTTGGGGATGTTACTTCTCCAGTTAGGGTCGCTGATCAAATTATTAGAGTGATTGGGAGCGAAGGAGATTCTTCTGTTTTAAGGGGGTACTCTTTTATTTTTACCAGTTTCGAGGCAATTTTACAAAGTTGTAGATATACGTTACTGACATTTAATACGTTTATTTGTATTTGGTTGTCTGGAAAGTTCATATTGATTTTTGGTAGGTGGTACAGTAGAATAGTTGAAAACAAGTAACGTGAATACATCTCTCAAATGGTGGAACAAAATGGTACCCATGTAAGTCAATGAATACATCAAAATTCAAATGAGCCTTTGAATTTTTCTTAAGAACTGGCACGAACTTTCTGGACGACCCAATATATGCGTGTACAAGATTATATTAAATTTGCAATTGACCTGGTCAATTGTATATCAATTCAAAATGTTCAGAATGATACGTATGTGAATAATTTTAATTCTATCACGCATACGATTTCTTGAGGCATTAACTTATTTAAAAAGGAACAGAATGTGTTTAATATTGTTTGGTAATGAATATTTGGAAGTCTTGTTATGAATATTAAAGAAGCAAGAAAATATGCGTCTGTAATTCTTTGTTGTTGTACGTTCAATAATTATTTAGTGTGTTAACCGGCTACTCTGTTTGTTCCTCGGCGTCTTTAATAATTTGATCAGCTGATGTAGTTGTAAGTTGAAGTGCTAAATTAAGCCACGGGCTTGAGGGACTGCCGTCCAGAGATTTCCACTTGGAGATCCTCTAGAGATTAATTTGAGGTAATTCGATGAATCGAGGCACCAGCATGAAACACTACAAGCATCCGACATGTATTCCACTGTAGTGAACAAAGTGTTAATTCCCTTAATCTATGGTGAGTTGTTATAAACCAAACATTTAATTTATGATCTCCCTAATGTGTCTCTGATTCAATCGTTCAAATTTTTACAGAATCCAGATAAATAGTTTACCGAGGAAGATTAGCCCTTTCAGACCTGACGTGCACAATTGAGGACACAATCGAGAACCAGGTTTCCTCGAAAACTACACTAATAGGATTTTTCTTTTTATTTTTTCCATACTAATTTTAGTCCAAGTTAATCCTAAAAATTAAATTACATTAGTACGAGAAAACAAAATAATACAGATCTGAAAGGATTAATAACAAATATCCCCTAGGAAATTTTAAATAATAAATTGTAAAATTGTATCTTTGTATATATCTTTTCAGCGATTAATGTAACGGTAGAAAAATTAAAAATGCCCTACGTAAAGCATGTCAGAACGGGCTGACATTTGGCACGGTTGTTAAAGCAATAACGTGATTACTCGCCGGAGCAAATCTTTCTGCGTCAAAACTCCCGTTTAATTGTCACTATCATCAAGTTCCGAGGGACGTTTCCGGGCTAATCCGTTTTCCGTCTCGCGCGAACGAAAAGCGGGGTTTAATGAAAGACGATTAAATCCACGGGCGAGTGGAAGAGGAACGTAAGACGACCGTAAAAGCTTGCAAACATTCGTGACGGATCGAATCGAATCGAAAAGAAGACTCGAAAAGCACTCGAAATTCGATCAAAGTTTCACGACCCTACGTAACGAGGCGTCCTCGTTAGTGCAGCAATTAGTCGAAGTACGCCGAAGGATTGGCCCGCGAGAAATGAAATCGTTGAAACGATCGAAGGGGAACACCTTCGACTAAGTTTCTTCGTAAAAAAGGAAGACCGTGGGAACTCGACCAGACAAGGGAACCAAATGAAGTGCTAACCAATCGATTTTAATTAAAATTCGCAGGCAAATGGAGAAAAGAAGAATATTGGATTCATATTCGTCTTTTATGTACATTAGTTTATCTAATTTTATGTGAAGTAATACCTTGGATGACTTAATTTTTTAATCATTATTTCATTTTAAGAAATATTATTCAGAGATTCGTAGGCAAATAGAGAAAAGAAAAATATTAGTTTTAGATTCTTATTTATAGCTTTTTATGTACATTAGTTTATATAATTTTATGTAAAGTAGTATCTTTAATGACATATCATCTTCTTCCTCTGTTACTTAATTTTTTCAGCATTATTTCATTATTTTATTTCAAGTAATAATATTCAGAGTAATCATTCTGTATCCGAGATGATGAAATCTACGACTTATTAGAAAGGCATTGAAAAACGCTAACAAATGGCAATTACTTTTATCTCTAACTAAATTAACTAAGTTTAACTAAATTAACTAAATTTATCGTTAACTAAATTTGTATGTTCATTATGAAGAAGTGAACAATTGATTCTGATAGCGCATTATTCATTTGACAACGAACTACCATTGATCTACATTGAACATCACTTCACTAATCAATTGTCAATCTCCTTCGACACCCACCGATTACTTCAACCATCAATCGTTGTAATTCCGCTACACGATTAATATTACTCGCGATTACTGCCGACAGCTAGATTTTCAATCTCGTCACTGAATCGATTAATCCGTTAACCCTTTACACGCTCGTTGACATTTTCGCTGGAGTGAAGTAACAATTCATACGATCGTAGGAATATTTGACGAACTTAATTTGAAAGAAAATTATATCTGTAGAATAATCTGTAACATAAAAATAGCATCCAGTTGTAAATCCAAACAGAAAATGTTCTAATGTTTGAATTCAAAAATTGGTAGAAACTCAAAGGAGAACATATCGTCTAAA
This sequence comes from Hylaeus anthracinus, assembly GCF_026225885.1. Lineage (NCBI taxonomy): Eukaryota > Metazoa > Arthropoda > Insecta > Hymenoptera > Colletidae > Hylaeus > Hylaeus anthracinus. The sequence goes on along the minus strand of NW_026534341.1, from coordinate 12,477,292 downwards.
AATAATAAACGACGAAGTGGAATCTATCGGTCAATGGTGGTTTGTTATCAATTGAATAATATACTATCAGGATCAATTGTTCACTTCTTCATAGGGAACATACAAATTTAGTTAATGTTAGAGATTAAAGTAGTTGTCATTTGTTAGCATTTTTCAATGACTTCCTAGTGTAGGAACCTAATAACTTTAAAATGTATTACAGTTTAACAACGAATTATTTATTGTCTGACTCTTACAACTGTCTCGACCGAACTGAACTCCGAATTATTATAGAAACAAATCACACCGCGTTCCCACGCAACCATTGCATACACGGATACACTCAGCCACTTACCCTCATATTATATATTACACTCCTACGCTAGTAAGGCGTAGATTTTATTATCTAGGATAAATTATAATGATTATCTGTGAATACTATTTCTTAAAATAAAATAGTGAAATAATGTTTAAAAAAATTAAGTAACTAAGGAAGAAGATAATACGTCATAAAGGTACTACTTTACATAAACTATACCTATCGCTGCTACACATGAGACATTTGTATTTGTATAAAATTGCTCGATCAAAGTTCCACTCTCTGTGTAACACATCGTGTTGATCCCCCACGTAAGTCCTAGATGGGACTCGGCGATAAATCCGCGTCTAGGAAGCGCAGCAATTCCAGCGATACGTATCGTTGCCATAATGTAGCGTATAAAGTGTAATTAGGTTGCTCCCTGGTTCGTTGTACAACATTGTTAATCCGAGTGGGAGAGCGACAGCACGATTGGACGACCGTTTCGTGTCGCGGTGAGTCGACGGATAAAGCTGTCCAGAAGTAGTTTAAGCCGTACGCCGGGACGTAACAGCATCTGGACCCATTAAGGTCGAGACAGATACCGTTACAGGGTAACAAGCTCACCCGCGCCCTAGAACGCTTAGCTCGCCTCAAACCGTAACCATAATCGAGTATAGAACGCAGCAGGGCGAATGATAGTCACGAGCGATTCGACTGTTTTCTACGCTCGCGATGGAATACAGCTGATGCCTCGGAAATTTATCACCATCAATGTTTAGTCTCCTTCTAGGGACTGTTGAGATGAGTGTAAGGTGTGGAAACGAACTAAAGCTTCTCAACGAATTTCATTTTAACTCTTTGAAGTTAGGTGGGTTAAAAACTATTCCATCTTTTACATAGCTTCATTATTTTATTTCAAGTTTCTCATTCATAAGTGGAATTAGAAATGTATAAAAGTCAAAACGCGTTAGCAAGTTGTTCACACTGTTCTTCTGTGCTGCTTAAAATTTATTTTTCTTTTATAATCGTGTGCTTCAAAGAGTTAATTTTAAATCAGTTGAATTGTAACTTTTTGCTCTTAGAATAACACGTGGCACATCCCAGATAATTAACCCTTTTCATTCGAGGGTAGTTTTAACACTTCTATTCGTTACTTTTTATTTGAGTCTGTGACAAATTTAGAGTATCTATGCTCATTTTATTGAATGTAATCGATTTGTATATGACAATTAGTACGCCGATGACATATAATCTATACTTACAGCTTCGTAGTCGAAACAACCGTATAAATAAGTTAAGTCGTTGAATTTCGATCCTAGAGTGCGCCAATAAATTTCTGCCGTCATCATTATTTCCCGCGTCCGATAATAATGTTCCATCATCATTATAAAGTCTAATAGAGAAAGCCTCTCGGCACTTGGCGTCCCTGGGTGAGCGACTCAGCCGGCTCGTGCCGCTGCAAAATTATTCTCGAAGCTGACTAAAATATGCCCCATCGCGAGCATCGGTAGGCCAGACAGAAGCTCTGTCGCAACTAGCTCTAAACAGCGAAATTGTACGGCCTTCGCGTCTGCCACGCGCCCGCCATTATTGCAGACGTTCTCGGAATTCCGTTTCAGGTAATTCTCAACTGTCGCGAAGTAACCCGTGATTCTGAATTCAATATCGCGCCGCGATGAATTTCATTACGGCATACCTGCCGCTTTATTGAGAGACTGGCCGGCCCGAGACAGACTTCGACGAATTAAATAAAGTCGTGTCTTTCTTGCTGCGCGAAGTTTCATTACTTCCGGAGCCGCGGGACCGCGCAGCAAACGTTTCCACTTTAACCCTTGCTCTGTCTCCGCGATTCAGGCTTCTCTCGGTCGTACACTGTGGCCATAACTTCAATCATTTCTTGTAATTAAAAGAGTAGACAGGAAGGGAACTTGTAGTCTATTAAGAAAATATTTTGACGAAGTTTAAAGAAATTCGTGGGACTGAAAGGTTTATTTTTTTATGTATTTTATGATGATTTTCTCGAGAGATCATTCATTTTGAAAATTTTCGGAAATGTGAATCTGAGAAATGAGAAATAAAACATTGGGTACTAAAAAGGCTTAGTTACCAGATTACTATTACTACGTTTGATGATATTATTGTTAAAGTTTTGATGTCAGATATAATTGTTTGTAGTCGAAATTGGGATGTCAGTTTATTTTATTCACTTGTAAAGAGTAAGTCTTCGAAGAAATCGACACTGTATATTGAAAAATAAATTTCTAATGTTGACATTTTTGTACCAATTCCTTTTAACATTACTTTACTATAGAAAGAGTTTAATAAATTTCCATTTACTCGTTTAGTTTGTAAAATGTGAAAATATTCCTCTTTAAGGAGACACATGAATTTAGAAACATGAAATTCCTTTCAACATTACTTTAATATAGTAAAAGTTTAATAAATTTCTATTCACTAGTTTAGTTTATAAGTCATGAAAATATTCCTCTTTAAGGGGGTATCCTGAATTAGGAGGTCTACAAAAAGCGGTTTCTCGTGAATTTTTTTAGGATGAACAAAAATAATTAATTCTATCGAACTTTTTATCCTCGTTTTCATACATATTTGAGTAGTCTGTAAAAAATTTTTCAACAAGAAATATTCAAATTGAGTCGACTGTGATGTACATTTGTAAAGCACCTCACAATTGAAACCTCCTATCGGCCGGAAAGATACAGGTCGTAATTTTGGTTTGACACTGTTGGATTTTCTCTTCTCTGTGAGAGAAGGTTTTCGTAACAAAAAAAAACCATCTGTGCGCGTTTGGGTTTCGTTCCTAGACACAAGTCAAGAGGTAGCTGCGTCCCATTTTGGCTTGTTTAGACAAAGCATGGGACCGATAGGGTCTATAGTTCAGTAACGAAATTCTTCGTTACTGACCTCACGTTATTTCATTCGAGCTGCTTTCTTCGTGCAGAACGGACGTGCTCTTCTATGCGTTATTGAATAAAGTTTTAAAGTCAAACGATAATACAATTTTTCTACTCGTTCATTCCACCGCCTATATTTCCAATAGACACAAAAAAGAAACGAAAGAAATTTTCATTTTCATACATTCTTCTTCTATGTGAACTAAGAAAAACCCGCAAAAATGGTAAAATGTGAAATTACTGCAAGTTTCAAAAAAACTATTTGGGTGAAAGAAATCACTTCAACTTGATAAAAAAGTTGTTTAAAATTTTTTCTGTATGAATTTTTTTAGTTCATATAGAAGAAAAATGTATGAAAATGAACATTTCTTTTGGTTTTGTTGTGTCAAACCTAAAATTACGAACTGCATCATTCCCGCCAATAGGAGGTTTTAATTGTGAGGTGCTCTCGAAATGTACATCATAGTCGACTCAATTTGAATATTTCTTGTTGAAAAAATTTTTACAGACTACCCAAATATGTATGAAAATAGGATAAAAAGTTCGATAGAATTAATTATTTCTTTCAATTCTAAAAAAATTCACGAAAAAACCGCTTTTTTTAAACCTCCTAATTCAGGATGCCCCCTTAAGGAGAGACATCAATTCAGAAATATAAAATTGTCTCAATTGTCCGATAAATAATTAATTCCAGTGAAATTACACATTTCAATTTGAATATATCCTTGAATTATTCTCTGTACATGGATGAAAGTCAACATAAATCTAGCAAAAAATGTAAACGATTTCTCCCACATTCCCTGTGAACATAATGGATCAAAATGGCGGTGCTCCATAGTTTTAGCAATAAATGTACAATGAAAACTACCACAAATTTGTTACGTATTTCCCTGTGCAGTGCAACTGTACGGATCGATTCCCTTCATTTCCAATCGTAAAGGCACGCCGTGATTCAATGGTGAGCACTTTGAGACGCGGAATCTGTCCCGTAGAGCGAGCTCGCGGTCCTCTGCGTATAAATCTTGTCGCGTATCCCAGCGTAGCGTTTGGCACACGAGGGGAGCGAATGGTACCAGAGTCCGCGCGCGTAGAACACGGAAGGAGGACGACGGAAATAGGAGGAACGTTCTGGTTAGATGTGTAGGTGGGTGGGTGGGGTTAAACTCAGCGAAAAACGAAGATTAACCTTTTGTCTACGGGCCGCCACGGTGTTCCTTTGTCCGAGTTGAGCACTCTGTCGCGACACCCTGTTTTTGTCCGCGGCGCAGTCGACTCCCTCAACCCTTCAACCCCCCACGTCTCATACCATCGCACTAGTGCCAGACCGGTCGCTTCGTCCTTTCGATTCTCCACCCCCGTCAACCCACTCGGATGCCGCGGTATTGCGCCCCAAATCCCTCGCAAGACCAGCTCGCGTCCAGACACCCCTCCGACCCGTTCGAATTTATCCTCGTCCAGCCTGGTCCGTTGGAAATTTAAAGGTTCTGGTTTGTTGAATGGTAAACTGAGACGAGTTACGGAATACTTGTTTTGGATATATTGGGTTGGTTCCCTATGTTCACGTGATTTTAATTTTATATTGCGTAGGTATGCTTCGAAGCAATTGTTTATTGATCCTTTGACTGCGTATATATACGTCCTCGAGAAATGGGCATAGAGAAATGTTCGTAATCGTTAAATCAATTTTTAAAAAATATGAAATTATAGGGGATGATGAGACGAAACTTTTCTATATATACAGTTTATTCATAGGATGCTTTGTTTCGAAAATAAAAATTGAAAAGTTAGAAGTTCGTAAGTTTGATCCTACGACTATTAATCCACCAAAAACTATTGACTTCTATTATATATACTACTCTATTCTGTAATTCTGCTGTTTGTTTATCATTTCCAGTAGACTTTCGCGTTACCTACACCCAAACATCCGTACCCAACAGAGCAAACAACGTTACAGCTTGCATACTTGAAAAAAAGTCGATTCATCATCCAGACAAAACCGAACCTTGCCTTAAATCCTAGGTCTCCGTAATGGCCACCTTCCCTTTGCTCGACACACACGCGAAGGCTTGAAATATTCTGACCGATGCTCGTGAAGCATGGCTGGCAAGTACTCGCGTTTGGCTCCCAACCCTTTCCCTCAGGGGAAACCAACCCTCCATATATCCCCAGCTCCGCGTTCTTTTGCGGTGACCGTGGAACCGCCCCGCAAATGAGCCTCGGTACGGGGTAATTTTGATCGCGGAGTTCTTTTCTTCTTTTTTTGTGTGTTTTTTGTACCGAGCAACAACAATTCCCCGCGACGAGTAGGGGTCTGCTTTGAATTAGTCGATCCCTGGGAAGGGAACCGTGTAATCGATGCAAATGATAAAACCTTCTTTGACCGCGAAATTGTAATTTTAAAGAGCGACAGAGCTCATTACGAAATTGTTTGACTGATGGGTATGTAGGGTTCACGTTTGTGTGGCGAATGCTGTAGAAATCCATGCATGTAAATAAAAATTTCATACTAGAGTGAATCGTTAGAGTGTTAGTTAATTTTTGGAGTTTATTCCATGACGTTTTTAATTGATTAAATTTATTTTATTTATGAATGATGTATTAGTTCGAAGGTTTCGAAACGCCCTTTAATATTCTACTTTTAATTGATTGCTTGTATGTTGTCCTCACAAATGTTTACAAGGAGGCATGAATGAATTGAAAGGGAGTTTTTACGTTAGTACTGGGAGTAAACTAATGATTAATTTTAATCGATAGTAACCATCGATGTTATGATTTAGTCATTTTGCTTGTAAATTATTAGATCGTATGCCTCTTACATCTCTTCGTTTAAATAAGTGTCTTTCTCCTATAATTTGATTCAATTACAGATACTTTTTAAATACTCTTTACTTCATACTTAAATATTTGCGAACCTTTCCCGTTTCCCCTTCTGCTTTCTCTATATCGCATTTCTTTATAACGTTTCAATAATAATTTAATACTTCTTGGTACTCCAACCGTAAAATGAAAGCTTCTGTTTCAAGAGTGAAGTGCAGAGAATCATATTTCACTCGCAATAAATTATGATTTACACCGATGCAAATAAATATTACAAAATCGAGCTGTGTTCTTATACAGCTCTGATTTTTCTCATGAGTTATCCCGCCGCTACTTTGCGCTCAATGCATTTCAATTAAGGTTGACTAGGTACGGTCCCTTACCACTTGACGCTTCAACGGTATAGAGCGGTATATTAATTATTCGCGCTTCCCAATAGCCTCCCCTGGAAAGAGTAATAAATAATGCTGAACTTATTCGCCGATACGACCAGACGGAAATATCAATATTTGAAAACTGACGCGAAAGCTAGTCGTATATTCGATACTCGCGATACGCGGTGATTATTTATTTCCTGTTCGCGTAATATTCTATTCAAAGTTTACAGATAAATGTTTTAACCTGTCGGATGGATTGCGCGGGGGTCGGGTTTATAATTTATCAAGGTTTCTAGATTACGTCGTAAATATTTTACTTATTACTGGTAATGATTGCGTGACCAATCTCAAAATGTAGAAACATTTCATTTGAAAAATATAGATATGTACATATTTTAAATATGTAATGGTAAACATACAGAGTTCGAATATATATGAAACTAACCGTATCCAAATTTTATCAAAGAATTTTAATTTTTTTCGTTAGAAGACATATACGATTTCATTATATGTCTCCGATAACGACAATATCGATGACGGTTAGCAGTGCCATCAACCTGAAATCTCGCAGAAAAACAATTCGGCTCATGGACGGTTAAATTAGATGAAATAATTGTAAAGATATCGTAACACTCTTTTTGGATAATCTTTAAATATTCAATATAATGCTTGTACAATTACGAACTGGGTACGTAATATAAAAATACTTAAAAGATACTAAAAGTACCTTTCTTTAGATCTCTGTAAAAAGATCGCAGTTCGTTCGAAAAAGAATACGTGAAATCAAATCTCTCCGTGTAGTTATCCAGCTATACGCAATCCTCTAATCACGCAGCTACGATCGCGAGAGGCCATAACCAGTTTTCGCCGCGAGTGGTTGGAGGTTGGATCGGAGGGTTTTCGCTGGCTATCGACTTTACAGAACCGCGTGCGCCTTTTAATACTTTCGCGGGACGCGAGATAACGCTCACCCAGGCAGCCTGAATCGGTTCCATCTACGTTGAATTATGCGATTATCGGATGTACCGACCGATACACGCGGCCGCGGTCGGCGTCGTCATTGTTCCCCGGCGCGTTTTGGTGGAGAGATTCTGGTCGGGTTGGAGACTCGCGAATGGGAACAGAGGAGGGCTAGAAAAAGGAAAAATTTGAGCTTTTGCGCTGGGTCGTGAAAAAAAAAACGCGTTGGTGAAATACTACCCAGAAAACCGAACGGTCTTCATAAATCCAGCGCGTAAATCAGTCTTTATGGAGTCCCCCCTGGGCGGTGGAAGCTATTTGGAACACGACGCGTACATGTGCACCCACACGTGTGTCGGCGTCGCGACACTAGGGCCTGCGAACGCTTTTCACACCTGTGCGCCGATCCTCGTCGAATTGTACCTCGTGCACCTGCAACTGCATCGCTAAACTATACTCTCGCACGGAATTAACACTTGTATGGTCGTCTATGAGTCTCTCCAAGAATTAGTATTTTTAAAATTATGCTGATTCGTATTCTTGAAAGTTGAGTAGATATAATTAAATTTAATAAGGGGACTGATCGATCATGCTCCTATACCCACCTGTATTTTTTTTAAAAAACCTAATCCTAAGTCTCCTTTTAGGAAATCCTGTATTTTCGAAATTACTTTCCTTTCCTAGGACATTTCCAACGTGCTCAGCGAACAGCTTTAGAAAATTTGGTGTGTAATGATACTCCACCCAGGAAGTCTATGCTCAAGCATTACACGACGATCAAGTTTAAACCATAAATTTTCACCAGGAAGGTGTCTCTCGATCGCTGTAAGTAGATGATCACGTATCACGCAACCCGTGAACTCTCGAACGAGGTACTCGAGACGTAGAATCCTTAAGCGTTCAATTCTGCCGTAAGTATTTGAAAAAGCATCGAGGAGGATCGTTTTCCACAATAAGTCACGGTCGAATGGAAGAGAAAACTTTACGTGTTTCGTATTAGCATCGATGTGGCCCAGCGTAATGAAATGAAAACAAAATTTGAAAATACTAATATTCTTTTACTCGGTTCGGTGACTGTGTTAGGTAAGGTGTTACGAGAGCGATCGCTTCTTTGGATATAGCGAGTGATAGTAATCGTACAAAGTCATTTATTCAATCGACATTTTCATCCGTAGAACACAATAGGAAAATAATTCATGGATTTTGTATTAGAATATGAAGAAACTAGAATTGAAATTAAAATGAAGAATGAATCTTGGTGATAAGAAAAATATTTTTTCTTCATTAATATTGAGGTCGGGTATGATTTATTCAATCGATGTTCCGGTCCGTACACGATATGAACCTTCTCAGATAATCGATAGGATTATATTGAATACAGCAAAAGAATTATTCATAGGCCTGGTAGTAGAATATAAACAAGACAGAATAGAAATTGAAATAAAAGCTTTGGTGGAATCTTCTTCGTCTCTAGAAAATGTCACCCTCTTCAGGAAACCAACAAAAATGTTTATAATACACTTATTTATTTTTATTATACACTATGTATAAAAACTATTCATAGTACAATTTGAAGAAACTAAAACATTATCAATTCTTAGTTAACACGAATGTATCCACACAAAATGAAATGAAATTGTGAAAAATCGTATTAATTCTGATACGAGAAGAGGTAGTCTACATGAACGCGATTAAATACAACGCTATTGATTGGAACCAGGTACCTGGGCACTTGGATACTCGAGTATCCGATGTTGTCCCCTGATATTGGATTTAATCCATGGAAACCGTGTGGATTCGAATACAAGCACAGCTCGATATATATCGAATACTAATAACAGCGTATTACTTATTTCTATGCGCTTCGATCAGTCCTTCTTATACTGCTTCTCCGTTATAATGATTTCTATTGAGAGTTTCTACTTGGGAGTTTCAAGTATACATACTGCATTGTCGTTGCGTGTTCTCGTATTAGACAATACTAATTAATTCTCAATGGCTCGTTAACGAATACAAATTTTCGATACATAGAAGTGAAAAGATGGTATCATCACATTTAAGTGTTATAAAAAAAAGGTAATCTCTCTCATTTTCTGTAATTTCTGTAGTTTTTTTTATTAAATATTGATACAGTCTTCAGCACAAACTTATGAGATGAATAGTCAAATAAATCCCATAAATTGTTTAAATAACACCCGTATACATTATTATCATTCTTCGTCTTTCTCTTCTCATTCCTAACAAGTTTTTTAAATTCGTCCATAACCGGTTTGCTTATACAATTCAAGTTAATCATTCTATGCATTAAAAACATAAACATTCCTATAACAGATTTCATATTATTGTTATATCCATAATTATACCGAAGAGCAATGTCAAGAACTTTGTTAACCATAAATCTTCACGTCATCATTATTTATAAGCTTTAGCTTAATCCGCGAATTACTGCAGAACATGAATGCAAAAAAACAATAGTAGAAAAACTGGGTCGGAACCGTTTGATCGAACAGGTCGTGAATCATTGCGAGCGATAAATATTTCTCTCAACGTTGCATTTCGAACAGCGTGGGTATCGGTCACGGATATCGCGGTCGAGATTTATCATCGATTAAACCGACGTAATGCGCCATTGTTACCGAAACGTGCAGTCAGATAGGCACGTATATGAGGCCATATTAGGATGAACGAGATCCTGGTATTGACTCGCAATCAGGCGTGCAACTGGAACTCGGTATCGACGGGCAAGGAGCGCGCCGGAACGGGCCATAATACGCGCATTATCATTACCATCCGGGAATTCGATTGCCCGTTTCCTAACGACAATCCAAGAATCGTGTACCCGTAATCTTTGGCAAGGACCATCGATATGGCGTAACAGCGTGGGCATGAAAGGACGAGTCGAAAAATGGCCTTCTATAGAATTCGTTAAGGAAGAAGAATTTGTGTAGGCATTTATACTAAATTTTTGCATTTAATATTAAATATTCTATGCATAGAGTGTGTTTTCTAAAAATGTAATTTTAGAATAGAGGAAATTTAAAAACGGTTGTCGGGAATGAGAACAGGAAGACGAAGGATGATAATAATTTATTGCGTGTTATTTTAACAACTTGTGAAATTTATTTGACTATTTTTATACAGGGTGTTCAAAAAAAAGCATTCAAGATTTATATGGTGTATAGGACACAATGTACCGAGTAAAAAAGCTTTAGTAAACATAGGTCCAAAAGTCAACCGTTTCTGAGATATAAACATTTTTGTTTGCTAGTATCATAAGAGAGCACTCAAACACGGTGTGGACGTGGTGGACCAGTTGCATGGCCCCCTCGATCCCCCGATTTAAATCCTCTGGACTTCTTTTTATCGAGATATTTAAAAAGCCAAATGTAATCAACGCCGATAAATGACTTAGAAGAACTACGTAACCGAATCCACCATGCTTGTCAAACAATTAGACAGAAATGTAGGATTTTTTAGAGAGTTCGCGACTCTATAAGAAGAAGGATGCCAAGCGTCTACAGAAATGAGCGGTGGACACGTGGAAAATCTTCTATAAATATCGAAAACCCAGTAATAAGTCAAACATGGTACTAGTAAGTAAAAATGTTTACGTTTAAATTTAGTTAAATGTTTATGTTTAGGCCTATGTTTACTAATTGCTTGTTTACTTAGTACAGTGTGCCCTATACACCATATAAATATTGAATGTTTTTTTTTTGAGCACCCTGTATTAGTGTAAAGAGGCAATATTTTGTAACAATAGGGAATGATGTTTCGAAGTAATAATACTTCTATCTATCGAAAATTTATAACCTTAAAAAATTAATCTTAGAGGACAGAAATATAAAACATTTGGTTTTGAAGTCTTTTGATGTGTATGAGCTTAATGATATCATATCAGCCATGTGTACGATCACGAATACGATTTTTGGTTTCTGAATGCAATATGTTAAAAATATGTTGAAATCAAGACACGATATAACAATGAAAAGAATAGAAAGAGAGAGAAGTAAGAAAGAAAAGAAATAGTTTACCCATCAGTCGAAAACGTGACATAAATAACGTGTGTTTTCTCATTTCACTTCAATAGTAAAACACCCCCCATGAGACATTTAAATTGAAACACTAAATCATTTTTCCTCCCAATTTTATTGAATTTTCAACAAAACAGACCAGTGTGCATTGAAATAAAAAATAAATATTTACTCCATGTATAAAAGAAACGAGAAAAAATAAATTTTTCCGTCCAATTTAATAATAAACCAGTCTTCATGAAAAAATTTAGATTAAAATACTGAATGAAATTTTTTCCTTTCAATTTCGTCTAATTTTCTACACAACAGATCAACGAGTATGCAGCTACGATGAAAAAGGAGGGAAAAGAATTTTTCCCATCACTTCGATAATAAAACCTTTACCAAGCAATTTAAATTTAAACTTTAAATAATTTGTCTCTAGAATTTCGTTGAATTTTCCCCACTGAAAACGGACCGATATGTATCGAAATAAAGAAATAATATTCACTCTGTATTAAATGATCGTATTAAAATTTTTATTCGTCGAAATGTTCGAATGTTCTGTGAACAAAAAAATTGGACAAGCGTTGCAAACAGTAAAGAGACATTCCAGAGCAAGTTGACACACTTGCAAGCTCGCTATGGCCCGCGTGCGTAAGCGCCGAGGAACGATGTAGGGGAATCCAGTCCGTAAATCTCAGCTGTTCGTCCCTGGAGAACCATGTCTCAGTCACAGCGCGCGATTGCACGAGTTAAAGGGTTTCGGTCGGGGCACGTATCTCTTAGTCGCGTGTCCGTGTTCGCACGGAATCTCGCGTTAGACGCCCGCAGCTTGGGTCTCGTTAATGCGACTTCGAGCTTGAACAATTCTCAGGACCTCCTGGAATCCCAGTTCGTCCCACGGACACCTGAAATTCTCTGTATTTAACCATCGCTAGGGTCCATTCGGGCCCAACACTGCGGAGATTCCAGCAATCTACAAATACCTGTGTTTTCCGACTTGGACACTTTTGAAATAATTTCATTTTTAACAAACATCATCCTTAACGTATTGTCTTATATCACGATTTATTTGATAAATTATTACAATTTTTAGCAATGAATTTAACACGAGTTTTATAAATCAATAAATTTCTAACAGTCTCGTAATAGATTTTATGAATTGATATTAATTGTAAGAAATTAATCATAAATTTTGTAAACCAATCAAATTGTTAGTTTCATAATGGATTTTAGAAATGTATCGAATCCAAATAGTTTCATCGTGGATTGTGTAAATTCATTCAACTCTAACAGTATAATCATGAATTTCATAAATTGATAAAATTATAAAGACTAAAAATAATTAAATGAAATACCAATAGTTCGTATAAACGGACCGAGGGAAAGCAGATATATTATGCGGAGCTAGGATTGAAATTCAGAACTTTTCACAAGCTGGATGACTGCTCCAGAGGTTAGACCAGGCAGGCGGTCTGTGAATTCTTTCCCCCTAATTCTAATATCAGTGTGGCGCGTGTAATAGTTGCCGCGCACGATAAACCACGAATCCGGCGAATTCCTGTAACTAGTTCTTCCGATAAGTAAAGTTTGGGATATCTGAAGTTCCAATGAATTCAATAACAGGAAACTATTTAAACAGTCTACGATATAGAGGGGCCCACCACAAAATTAGGACTTTTGCCCGCCGTTATTCAACGAGTCCACATTCCCTGACGAAACTGTAGCTGAAACTGGATTACAGATTTTCGTTGAAAATTCGTTAGATATACGAGGAATTATGTCCTCAAATTTTACAGTAAATTTGTCCTTTTGGGATTGTTGTAACATTCCTTTTTCAGAGTCTGGCTCCTAAGATTAATATTATGATACTTTTAATCCTTGTAGAGGAACCATGTACAGTGAGTGTAGAATGTATTCGTACACCGATCAATTTACAAAAAAACTTTTGTGTGAAATTGTAGTTTCTTAATTTTGTTTTTATAATATAAAACTAATATAATTAATTGTGCACTTCTTGGATTTGTGCCCTTTCACATTCCTTCCAGGTCCACTAGGTCCTCATATCTATTTCATCAATTTATTTCCTCGTCTAGATACTGTCACCTCAGTACTGTTGTCCGTGCCTGTGCTACAGTTAATTGCTTTAGTTCAGACAGCGATATGTTTATTGACTTTATCGACTCTACTAAACATAGGCTACATAACCTTTTTATCGGCAATTCTGCTATTCACCGGCGATAACTTTGTTATGATTGTTTGTTTGTTTGTAAATTTTTGTTTGTCTTGACATCTGTCAACTGTCGTCGTTTATAATTGCTACACTGTAATAATTTCATAATGGACTATGCCCGTATAATGATATTTTACATATTGTCGGAAGTCTCTAAGATAGATATAGTCCAAACAACATTTACTAGCTAATATAATTTGTTAAATTAACAAAAAAATGCGAAAAAGTGGGTAAGAGTATAGAAGTAATAAGTATTTGTACGATTCTTATGACGAACCGTTTACAGTAGAGTTTTTAACGTAAACACATTAATTTATTGCTCCGTACGAATTAGAACACATCAAATTTCCAGTAAAGTATTTTTAAACAGTTGTCCGAATACTTATTGCTTCAACATTCTTATCGATTAATTGTTTTTTTCTTGTTAATTTCGCAACTTACATAAATAGCTAATTTTGTTGTAATTGATCTATTCTAGAGATTTCCGAGAATATGTAGAATGTCATTGTTTATAAAAAATAAGTTAATAAATTACAATTTTACATAGTTTTTTTTTGGAAATTGATCGGTGTACAAATACTTTTTACACCCACTGTATTTTATAAACGACCATCATCGCTTTTCATTAATTTATGAACTTTTTGAAATTTATAGTATAATGTAATTCGTGATTAGCGACGAATAGCGCGCGTGCGCCAACTATTCTTCCCGAATCAGCTGCAACGGGGAAACCTATCTTTTCCTCCACCGAAAGGAAAAAGCAGGCAAAAAAAAAAAAAGAATGATCCAAATTTTTATGGAGAATGACGGTGGGGTGGTGGGATCTCGATAAACGACAGGCCACGAGAGCCGACGCAGTTGATTAATTCGTGCCTCCCGTTTTCAGCGGTGGTCCGTTTCGCGGGCGCAGCCGCTTTTGTCTCTATTTTTCTTTTTTCTATTTTTTTTTTTTGTTTTTGTTATACCGTCCACTCGGTGTACGAGCAGTTTTTCGCCGCTTGATACCGAATCTATTGGCCGTGGATATACTGGGGGACGTCGATTAGCGTGTACAAGAGGGTTGCTTCGTCTGTGGCCTACCTGAGTTGAACTTACATCGCAAAGATGAATGTGGCTTTGTTTACTTTTTAAAATAAGTAGTTGACTGTTCCTTTGTTTGCTCTATCGATCGATATGAATCGAGGATGACTAGAAATACATTGTAAATTATTAGTTTGTCCTGGAAAGTCCGTGCCGATTTTTGGTAGGTAGTACACGTCCGTTTATATTGGAATGGTTGAAAACAATTAACACGTGACCATCCCTTAAAAAGTGGAAAGGTTGCGAAACAAAATGGTATTTATATAATTCAATAAATATATATCAAAATTCAAATGTGCCTTTGAATTGTTCTTAAAAATTGGCACGAACTTTCTGGACAACCCAATATTTTGGGAATGACAGGAAATAATAGTCAAACTTTAATTGTTGTTTGCAACACTTATAAGAATTCAGTTCCTTGAACACAGTTTCATAGATCACAATTCTTAGACATAAATGCAACTCGTTAAATAATGACTTCGTAAAATAACTCGAATACAAAATTTATATAGTACTCCCTTTTTAAATGCAATTATTTTAAGATTCTCGGGATTAGGGGCGACGCGCGGTCAACATTCAATATTAATTAATAAATTCATAATAAAATTATTATCCAAATACAATTATGAGTATTGTAATTGCATTTGTTGCGTTCGTTTGTTCCTTTTAATCTAGAGAAATAATTAATTATGTTTGACGTTTAACTTGATTGTGAATGTAACCATAAATTGCTATTTCTATCAGGTTTCGAATGAAATTTAACTGGATATCAGAGAATAGATGAATGACACTTGTGATAATGTATCAATTACAATATTAAATTACCCTGCATGAAGGGAACAATAAACAATTTTTAATTTGGTATTACTAATAATATCAATACATCAACGATGACGTGATGTAATTCGAGCAGAAATATTTCAAAGGTATCAAACATTTCCAATTTAAAATTTAATATAATTATTTGCAACTTTATTTATTATCCTTGAAATAAAATTTTATTTTATTTTCTTCCTTTGAACATAATTCCATAAAATAAATTCTCTAAATATTGAAATTAGTAAAATACGATCCCATATAATAATTTCTACACTGAATTTATATAATAGTCCCTTCTCGAAAATTATCGACCAAGAAAAAGTAAGTCGCGATTACCATTTCTCCAAAATAAAGCACCATTTCCAGAAACGATAACGTGTCTCGACAGATCTCGATTCGCTCCAAGACATTTCTAAGAATGGTTTGGTACAAGATAACAATTTCAACCGTAAACGTATCGGGGATATCAAATCACGCCCAAACCCAACACCGGCCGACGGGAGTCAAGGAAAGAAACGAACTGCGATTTCGTGTAACGAGCACCAGCGTTTGCTCTCGTCGAATATCATCGGTTTCTGTGAAATTCGTTCTATAACTTTCGCGTTTTTAATCTTGTTCCAGGTTAAAATCTATTCCGCCCGATAATCGTGATTCGATTTATAACTAATGCGAGTCGATACCTATTGAATTCCCAACGAGAAAACGAGTGAGCCAGAGCGCGAGTCAGATGTGGTTTAGATTACCGAGCGACTGCCAAAAGTTTTGTTCCGTCCAAAGGAGCATAAATCGTGGAAGGTTTATTGGTACGTTTATGGATTACGGGAAAGGAAAGGCTATTTTTAAGAAGTAATATCGAATCTTTTTGCAAACATTGGCCTCAAGAATCCTGACGGAAGTTTCGACCTCGATAGCTGAAGTGCTATAAACGCATAAAAAGTTAACCTTTTAAAGGTGAAGGGCGTATATAAGCACCTTCGAGAAATGGACTCAGAGAAATGTTTGTAATCGTTAAATCAATTTCTAAAAAATTTTTGCTTATAAGGGATGATGAAACGAAACTTTTTTATATTTACAGTTCAACCATGAGTCGCTTAGTTTTGAAAATGTAATACATTGGAAAGTTAGAAGTTCCTTAGAAAAATTGAATTTCAAGGAAAAAGTTCTCCTACGTTTTCAATTTTTATCTGTGAAACTAAAGGTCGTGTGAATAAACTATAAATATAAAAAAATTCCGTCTTATCATTCCCTGTAAGTTGATATTTGTTTTTAAATTCACACCTCTACGCCTGAAAAAGTAGAATGTGAAAAGCTTCGCAAAGACTTTAGAGAGTCTGACTATAAAGTCAACCAGAAAACACCCTCCAAATATTTCCAGAGCTCGGTCTTCTTTCTCCCTACAATAAATCTACCTTTGTTGCGTAATACAACACCGTTCGAATAATTTACCAACGCTTTTTATTCGCAAACGCCGTTAAAACAACGTCTCCATCGACGTGGAAGCGACTCTTCGATCCGTCGATGTATGTTAATATTAACGAGAAAATAGAGGAGCAAGGGCTCGCAAGTATCGCATCGGTTCAAAGAACTCGAAAAGTGGGCCGGTCGAACAAGCGGCGCGTTTGCTTCTCATTATAACTTGTACGAGATTAACGCTCGCCCCGTTTATTTACAGCAAACGGGTTTAAATAATACGTAAATTGCACGTCGGTCCTGTTAATATGACGGGCTAATTTTAATCCTCTCGCGCCGCGCCCCCGTCCTCCTACCAATCCCACCCCTGGACGTCGACTTTAATGCAACCGGTGCCGCTGACCGGTTTTGTAAAATATAATAAAGTGTTATCGCTCGTTGTTATGCCGCGCATTACGCGGTCGCCGTGCAATCTGGATACATCGAATGTACACAGGATTGCCGGACTAACGGCCAGATATTTCAGCGAGTCGATTTACTGTCGCGAATTAATCCTTTCGCGAGCATGGCCGGCGCGTCAATAAAAATGGAAGTCGCGGAATTATCGCGTCAACGAATAACCAACGCTTTCGCGCCCATCGCTCGTTCCGGATCGACGATCCGTGGCCAGCGCGGATGGAATCGCGCACGGAAACCGTATTCGAGAATAACGCTCGGCGATACGTTTTTTTTTTTTTTTTTTTTTTAAATTCGTGCGGTGAATATTTTCCTTGAGATTTTTACGTGGAAATACACCGAATCGGTACATTACTTGGTTCTGAGATGACTATTGGTTGGAGAGATTCTAATTCGAATGGTCATTCGAACGAAATTGTATTTGAATAAATTTGTGTCGTAATGATCATAATGAAAGTTACATTTTATAAAACCAGGTATAAAAAGATTTTTTTATATCAAATTCATCATTTTCTGTGTTGCGAATTATTTTTATATTAACATTACGTATATGTGATTTGATTATTTCTTTGTACTTCAATTTATTGATAAGTATGTGAATATACGTGACGAGTATATGTGAATATAAATTAAGAATATCTAAAGATAAACAAGGCAAACCAACATCTGTTCTTTTTATATACGTATATTAAAATACCTACCAATAAGAAGATTCAGACATTCCTCTTTACTATTACAAATATCCAACAAACATTAATTAAGTTGAGGCGCAGTTTGATATTACCTAAGAATATCACCATAAAACAAAGAAAGTTCCACAGCAACATTCCTACCCTTTGTTCGCTCAATACTTCATTTCCTTTTCCTATACAATCACGGTCCAACAAAGACGCATTATTATTCCAATTACAATATTCTACCTCTTGCTCGGTCCTTCCAGAAACTTGCCTGCAATTACACGGCAAACGTCACTTCTTCCCAGTCCCAGATGTACGATTTCCCAGTAAAACCTAACGAGAAGATTGTTCCCATCGAATTTTCCGCACTGCGTCAACGCGAACGTGACCCTCGCCGTTGAGATCTGGAAAAGTTCGAGTTGGGGGTGTTCCTATCGTAACAAAAATGATCGTCGTCACCATCGCCCCGTGGCCAAAGACCAAGTGCGAATCTGGCTTCGCGCGGTCTCAAAGGCCGGCGCACGGCTTCCCGCGTTCTTTCCCTGTGCCTCTTTGAGGCTCCGTCGTCTTTTGTCGGCGTGCATCTCGACGGAAGGAAGTGGACAGGAACGAAGGCTGAAGTGATATAAGTAAGAGCCGCAGGGAACGAGGCGAGCCAGGGGTGGCTATGTGTGGGAGAGGAAGAAGGCGAACGGAAGGATACGTCGGAAAAGGGCCGACAGAGGGTTGAGAGCGAGGAGTGCGCGAGGGCACGAAGAAGCAAAGGAAGAAGAAAAGATTGCCGCGCGAGGAGTGTTCCGACGGGTTTGGCTTCGTCCCACGGAAAGCAATTTCTTAACGTAACCTTATCTTTGTCCGCGGGTATAGCTTGCGCGCCACGTACGGGACTGTGCAAAGACGCCGCGTGTGCCGTGCACACAAAGTACACCGGCTCGCAACTCACGTGGGGCAAGGAGTAGTGTCTACGGAGGGCACAGGATACAGGGGAACCTGGTCGCTTAACAAACGAAACTGTACAGGTAATTATGGCATGAATATTACCTTTCTTTTGGTTCCGTCGCAAGGAACGTAAACCAAGGAAATTTTGTTGGTACATTTATCGCATGCATTGAAATAATTAAGAGATATTCCTCGAAAATAATTAGCAAGAAAAATACATTCACAATTGCCTTGAGATTTTTATGTGGAAATACACCGAATCAGTCAAAAACATTATTTGATTCTGAGTTGACTAGTGATTGGAGGAATTGAAATTCGAACGAAATTGAATTTGAATAAATTTTTATCATAATAATCATAATGAAAATCAGCTTTTAGAAAATCAGCTAAATAAACTTTTCTGAACAATTTCATTTTCTTGACGAAATTTATCATTTGCGATCGAGGAAATGTTACTTCGAGTCTTCTTGTGTTCAATGTTTTCTAAAATCATTAATTTAATTTAATTGCCGTTAATTGCCTTTCATTGTTGTTTCGACCTGAATAACCGAAGTGCCGTAAACTCAGAATTTCCGAAAGGTGCACTTAAGCTACACACCTAAACACGCGCTGCTTTAAATAGAGTTGAATTCGAACGAAAGTAAATGGAATCAACGTTCGAGATTCCACTCGTTAAATTTTAGTGTCTAAAATTAAATTGGCAGGTGCTAGTTGCGAAAGGCGACGACATCGCGCGACAAATTGCCAATTCGGGAGTTACGCCCCGAAGAGGAATAAGTCCGCGAAATAAACGAGTCGCGACGAAACACTTTTTTCGTTCCTCCTTTCGAGAAGAGAGACGCTACTGCGAAAAGTTAATCGCAATGGCGGTCGCTTGCTCACATATCCTATTCGTTTTTTTGCTGTTCGAGGCGTCTGCTAAAATTTCGCGGCCAATATTAGCGAGAGCAGTGCGATAATGCAGGCCTGTGTAAGGTGGTTTCAAGAGGGACCAGAAAAAATCCCCGTAAAAAGCGAGCACCCTCCTACATTTATACCACGTGAACCGACAATTCCATCCCTCCGTGCCCCACTCTTTTTCACCCTCCTCCCTTTCCGAACCCTCCATCTTCCTGTCTCACCGACTCCCTTTTTTCTCCCTCCATCCTACGGGTGCACGATTTTTTCCGCACGTAATTTATCGACTGGACTCCTTTTTTCCCTCCCGCGGCCGCGTTCCTTTACCCTTTCTCACTGTCTCTTTCAACCCCCCCGCGCCACGTTCGCATTCACGCCGACCGACCCTGGCACGCGGGGGTGGCGAACGGGGCACGAGGACGCAACGATTTATAGTAACTGCACCCGCTGTCGTAGAATATTTTCGGCGGAATTTCCACTCGACCTTTTTCATTCAGTCGTCTCTATGGAACTTCGCGAGCTCCTTCTCTTCTATTCAACGCACCCCGTTCCCGAAAGGGGAGCGATAAAGCATAAATGGGAACATTCTCCGTGCGAGACAACGACATGCGATGCGTATTTAATCGAACGATAGCGATCTCGTTTGCGTGTAATGTAAATCAGCCCATTCACTTTCAGATCACATACGAGATGTCTCGTAGTTCAAATTGATTAGATATATTAGGTTGTGTGAAAAGTTTCTTTCGTGTTATTAATAAGTAATACATACACAATATTTTATGTCTAATGTTACATTATTGAATTGTGTACGATTCATTTTGCTCCATTACTGTTACACCATCAACATCTAAGAAATTAGATTGTTTATTTATATAAACACTACCGCACAGAATAATTGAGTGCAAATTACGAAAGACACTTTTGGGACAGCCTAATACATCCACATATTTATACAAAATACACTTGGAAACATCAAACCTGCCATTTAATTTAAACATATTTCTTCGGTGGACATAGGGGATACGAATATTCATAGTGTAATAAGTATTCGTACAGGAACCATTTATTTTAAATGGGCTGCTATACGAGTACTTCTTACACTGACTGTATAAACGTTGAAAGTTTATTGTTTCAAAGAATTCGATATTCGACGAGATGAAATCGTGCACAGTATGCAATTAAGTCTGCTCCTGAATTCGCAATTAAACCTAAATTAGTACATGCATTTAAACCATGCCAATATATCTTCCCAGTTCAATCGAGTATTGCATCTCCGGAGTGATTTCGAACGTCGACGTTGCGCGAGGATGTGTGAGTCGACGTGATGCGGAGATACGCGAGTGATTCGAGCGACGCTAATGCGACAGATGCGTACCTCGTCGCGATGCGCCCTCAGGAGATGAAGAAACTGGGGGAAAAAGTAGCATATTGGTGACCTTTCAGGGCGCGCTACAGCCGCGTAGGTCTGCGTACGTGGGCGGCCTTCGCCCTCCACAATGCGCCTCGTTCCAACGCACAGAAGAAGAGGACCTAGAAACGGAACGTTGCACAAAAACAATTCTCCGCTTCGAGATTTCTTTTCAAAACGCTCTGTCCCGTTCAATCCACGGGACCTTCCTCGCTGGGAACGACGACGGGGCTAACGTTCAGATTAATATGCATCATAATGCAACGAGACAACGACCTTGTTTCGCCTGCTCTGTGTATTACTTAAGCACGCCGTGTATAGAGCTTTACGTTGATTTTATTAGAGACTCGTTCGGTCAAGTTTCGTGACCTCCTTGTTTAAAAGCTTTCAAAATTCAATTGAATTAAAGATTCGAGTCCCTGCTACGATCATCGATACAGTTTTAAAGATGCCAAAGATGCTTGAAAGGTAATTTACCGTTTCAGATCTGAATTTCTTTTCTTGTTTAGCTAAGGAGAATATTCTTTAGTTATTTAAGGTTCATTGAATGTTATTCCTTTATGTTAAACCTTTATAAGCCAATGTAACTTTCAGATCACATACTTTTTTTCACAAGATGACGTACGTCATAATTATATTATATCTCTGATAATTAATAACTAGACTGTGGATCTTTATGCAAAATAAAATCTTCGGGAACGTGTCTACAAAAATTGAACTTAATGGGAATTCATTTTATTCTGCAAATATTATAACATGAACTTCATTTTCAATCTTTTTTATATTCTTGCATATTATTTGCATTTTGTAGGTTCTTGTACATTCAAATTTCCTATAAATGCATAAAGATCCGTAGTCTCCCAATAAAAATATCAATGACGGTTAGAAGCACTGTCAACTTGAAATATCAAAATAAATGCCTTGCGAGTTGTCTGCAGAAACAAAATTGGCCAATAGAGGGTTAAATTGGAACTGGCAATTTTTATGTGAGTTGTAATAATTGCAATGATATTTTTGTTCGAATTATTTCAAGTGTAAAAGTTCATCTACATTCAAACGTATCTCTGATTGCAGGTTAAAGTTTTACGTGAAGGATTAATATGATTTTTGTATTTTAAAGTTTATGTTGTTTAAGATGAATATTACTTACAGGATCTTAGCTGAAGCAACGTTTATTTGAAATAGTTTTTAGAGTAACCTGTGTTAGAAATTGTAGGAGTAATAGCGCCACTCGTGTTCGATGCGTAACGTGTCTGACTAGAGACGATCCACTACTACTTACGCTTTATACGTACGTCGACTTATACTGAATCTACTCTCTACGACACTGACGGCTTGGAGCTCGATTTGCAATAACTTTCGATAGCTCAGTGTGATATAAATTCAAGTACAATATGAAATAATTATTCAAGAGATAATTAAAGGCTCTAGAGGCATTTAGGGACGCGATGACATAGCAATACACTAGTTTGGGAATGGAACCGTGACCCAAATATGTTAAATGATTACAAACGTAATAATTAATGTTTAGTTCTTCATTGTACATTATTCAGAAAGCAATGAACTACCAGTACTCTGTATATTTCAGTTTAATATAATAATAAGAATATTGTATTAATTGAGGAATAAATTAAAATAATTTTGAATGAATATTCATTTAGAACCAGTCATGGGGGTATTGATGTTCTAACTCGAATAATTACTAGCGCCAACATTGGGTAAATTGTAGTTAATTGTAATAAATGTGGCGGAATTGTTGATAATTGGGTGGATATTGAATAACTAAATAGTCTGTTGCAGTAAACTACAGTTTATTCATAGCTTATATTGATATTGATTTAGTTAATGACTGGACAAGTATCGCATAACATGAATATCCATTCAGTTATCAAGTATACCAACTCATTTTATGAGTTTAATTAGGCCTTTCGTCAAAAAAACGTCGATAAGTGGTATATTTCAAAAAGAGTTATTATGTCATGGTACTTCCTTCTTCATCCATAGAACGGATGTGACAATACGAACGTGATGAGACTCGATAAGAATTACTCTCGGGGAAGCCACTCGTAAATGGAATAAATTTTGGGACGTTGGAGAGCATCTCGAGGAGCACGAAATTCGGAGATATTTGCGACTTTCCTTGGCAACGAAGACTCACTCTTGAAGCTTCTAAGATGGTTCGAATGATTCTGTGCAAATACTCCAGCCAATCGATGGCGGATCGTTACATCATGCGAAAGTATGCTTCCCGGAGGACATACGCGTCATCACAGTCGTACGAGAAACACCTACTTCACGGTGCTAAGGGTGTCAAAACGTGTCAGCTGTGTACACGATGTGAAAATATTTTCCTACTCTAAGACGTCACAAAATGTCAGTAATTGTTCAAACTCATATATATTGTCACTTTTTTAAATTCAGTTATTTAAATCACTATCTTTTCAGAATAATGAACAAAATTCAGGACCAAATAGCCATAATAGGTTCATTCGTTCTTGTAGAGAGCTTTTCAAAATGGGTTGGTGAATTTTTCATCTGTACTTTCATTTAAAATAACATTGGATGTATTTAAACATACTCTTCGTGTTTGATTAAACACAGAAATTCTCTACGTAATCTCCATTTTATATACCAATTATATATGTAAATATTTTATATACATAACTTTTCCATCTTATATTAAAATTCCCAATTTCATAATAAAATTCTCATTTATGAGAATTGCATGTTTCATGTGTACTTTCATTTCAAGTAACATTGGATGCATTCATACATACTCTTCGTGTTTGATTAAGATCAGAAATTCTCTACGTAATCACCGTTTTATATATAAATTTTATACATAACTTTTCCATCTTATATTGAAATTCTCAATTTTATAATAACATTCTCATTTATGTATCTTTCAATTACTCTTATAAAAAAAAATACTACATGAATTCTTTTTATTCGTCAAGATTACTTAATAAAATAGTCATAAAGTTGACATAATGGAGTAATAGAGTTGACCTAACAAAGTAAACTTAATAAAGTAGCATCGAAAATAACAATTTTCTTTGAATCATTATTTTATATCAGATGTCACAAATGTATACCATTTAAAAGGGGAACATTTCTCCATGTTATCAAGCTTCTAAAATTGAGTGTTTCGAATTAGTCTTCTCTAAACCGTATCGATCATTGCACCACAGCCATGAGAATGATCTCGAGATCCCAGGAAGACGTCTCGACGAATCACCGCGTGGAATCGCAGCCGCGTGACCGTTTCCAATTATTCGACCGTAAGCAGAACCCTTCCTGGTTAGATTTACGCGGAATTCAAAACTAATTGGCCACCGGCCACCGTTGTCATCGAAACATCTGATGTTGCACGAAGTAACCGGCCCTACCGAAGTATCCGGAATATTCCCAATTTCCGTGCAACCATATTCAATATCCGGATGTTGAACTTCGGATACCCGCAGTGCGCATTGCCGAAACGATCGTATCGGTGAACTATTCAAATAATGGTAACCGTACCCCGACGTCCGCCTCGTCCTCTGCGCCCCAAACTTCGGTAATAATTGATAATCGACATTTGCTGCGCTACAAATTTCACGAGGGCATTCCGTAGCCTCGAAACGTGTAAGGTAATTTCTCTGCTTGTTAAGGAGATGCGCCACGCCGGCTATTTCTGACGGGCTATCGCCTCTTCGGCTCTTCAAAGTTTGGAGTACATCAATAATAATGAACAGGGATCGCCATATTTCTCTTTTAGAAACAATCATTAAGTTTTATCCAAGAGAAGTTTACATAGTGATGTTTGGTTGTAGGAATAATTTTTTTATTGTATAAAACGAGGGAAACCTTTATATTTTTTAAGGAGGGCATTTATATATATATTTTCTTTTGTAATATAGTATTGTTCTCTCAACGAAGAAACACCACAAAGGTATCATAAAGTAAAAAAGTATATATCAAAGCTATCATTAGGTTACAAAAATTCTCAACTTTACATTAAAATTCCAAATTATGTAATCAAATTTTCGAGTGTGTAATACAATCCTCAGTTCCATATACAAATTTTCAATAACAATGAGAGTTTCCCTCCTATATTTTAATATTCAATTTGGAAATTTGTTGAAAATTAAACGTAATTGTAGTACCTTCATCTATTAAAAGTGGCTTTAATACTAATACATAAATGGCAAAATTAATTAGCCATCGAAACGTAATCAATAGCAAATATTTATGACTGTCCGATGAATGAGCTTTTAATGATATTGTCAATTAAGAAAATGTCGTACTCGAATTTCTGCACAATAATAATGAAATTTCGTAAATACACTTGTATAGTCGTTGGTTCACTACTAATAACAGTCGAAATTTATATGATATTCCTCATCAAATAACGAATTCACCAGTTGACGTTATGGAACAAATCATCATAAACACAGAGATTTAGTGACTTTAGACTTTAGACTTAGAAACCTTAGTGAAGGAGCAAGAACGAAGCTCGTTAGAATAAAATTTTGACCATTTTAGTGAAGTGTGTAATGTTTTACCAGCTTCAAGGTTTCTTGGAATAATGAAATAATTATTCAAGAATTACCACCACTTGCTTTTCTCACTAATCAAAATTAAATATATTAAATATATTTTAGAAATATAAATTTTAATAAACCAACAATTTTAACAAATAAATCAACCACGTTCCTAAAAGTAGCACAAAATGATTTAAAATTGATGATCTCTGACAACTTTCTCGATTAGCTGAGTCACTCAAAGATACTGCAAATACGATTATAATCAACTATAAATGCTAATGAAAATTAATATTTAATTTTCTGGAGGAAATTTGCAGGAAGAGATCCGTAAGGAGCTCGGTACAATTGCATAGCCTATGTTCCTTCAAATAACATCGAAGGAGTGCTTGAGCCAACACTAGTACCCAAGTTCCGTTTCAAATCAGCAGATGACAATTCTTCGCCGTGAAAGTTTTACGTGCACGCGCTTCTCCCCGTACAAATCTTTGAAATAATAGAATGCCAGAGCACCTATTATAAGTTCTGCTTGTACTTGCTTGGCCTGTCTCGTGAACTGTTAATTAACGAAACCATTGTCAAGAAGGAGTAATTGTAAAAGACGGGAAGACGTACCTCCTACAAATATGTATCTTTCTCTTTCCACTGACGGCCTGTAACTAACCCATTAACTTCCCACGAATTTCCCTTTCCATGCTCTGACGGAGTTCCATTTAGTGTAAGCGCAAAATCGTCCGTTGTCCTAAGTCAGTTATCCTAAGTCAGTTCCTTCTAATTTATATACATTTAACGTCTTTGCAAAAAATTCTCTTATCTAAACAAATAGTCAATATTCTTTCCTACCTATATCTTTTCTACTGACATTATCAGTGTACATTATATAAAAAAAGAGTTGAAGCGCAATCTTTCATTTAGGCAACCGTCGTTACCCAAGCAAAGCTGTTTCAAATAAATACTCAACCGCGGCAGCTGTACGTCGACGATATCGAAAGACTCGCAATCCACGAGCAACCAAACTAAATGCATCAAAAGAGTTTATTCCGAGCTAAAAATTCGGTGAAATATTTTTTCGTCCGTCCACCAATACCTGCCAAGCACTTTGACCACAATGTTCGCAGTGATTGTAAAATGTAAAGCATCGACCGCGAGGCTCGCGAACGAAACGAAACGAAACGCCGATACACACGCAACAATGGAGAGAATCCGTAGGATTTGAAAAAGGGCCCCGCCATAACGCGTTTGACAGGATGATTTGCGCCAGTGTTTTGTAAAAGTGAACGCCTTTTCAACGTTGCAGAAGATAACGATCGAAACGGGTGGCGAGCAGGGGCGATTAATGACCTCTTTCACTAGTGAAAACGATAGCAATGGGAAAAATTGCCAGCAGTCTTGATTTGTGGAGAAATTTGATCAGTCCTGTATTCGATAATTTCTGTGAGCGCAAACAATGCCAAACTGTTGTTGCACTTCGATAACAATAAAACTTCGCAATTAACCCTTTCAAATTTGAATTATATTTTTTTTCTGGTAATAATATAAATTAATTTTTAGCGTTACCTTGGACTAAAATTAGTATGAAAAAATAAAAATACAATCCCAATAGAGTAGTTATCAATAAGGATATTTGCCTTAAATGATGGTATAGGTAATTTTTAAATTTTCTGTACTCAATTGTGGACGACAGGTCTGAAAGAGTCACTATACCAATTGTCGTAGTATTTCGTTATTTGTGAGAAATATCCTGTTTATTAAACGGTATCAATTTAAAAAATAATTCAAATTAAACTTTCAGAATACTATAAACAAAAATAAAGAGTACCAGTGCTCATTATCGCTGAAAAAGGAAAGAACTTTCGTGTATTTCACGGCAATTCGCGCAAGAGCGCGTTTTGCGATCCAAGAAAAAGCGGTGTTTTACGTAATTCTGGTCATTTATGCACGACCATCGTTGTAAGCAGCTGAAAGATTGCCGTTTTCGCGATACGGGAGCGCGATGTAAACGCATTCGAGCCGAGAAAGAATGAACTCCAAGAATTTGCCGTTCAATTAACCTCGACGAGATTCCCGACGTGCCCGCAAACGCCATTGCGTGATCGTTCCAATCGGAGCAATTTAGAGATTCGCCTCTGCGCCGTGGTTCATGTGTATAATTGAGTCGTGCAGCGATCCGAAAGACACGAGCCCCTCGTGTCCGTCAGATATCTGTATAACGCGTTCTTAAATATCGCGTGATGGCCAATTCGCAACGCGAGACATTGAAGCGCTATTTCTCTGCGAGTCGTGTACGATTTCGCCTCCCTTCGTGCCTGTCTCGACAAGCAACAGTCACTTCTCAGCCTCGCTTCCTATCTTATGATAATATCGTTACTCTTCTGAACTGTCGAGCTTGCTCATTTTTAACGTACTTGCAAGGAAATTTCATTTAGAGTGGAGTATCGTTGGTGTAAGATTTTATTCGAACTGAATTATCAACATACTCTGCTACAAATAATAATCGAATGAATATTATGAATACATTTTTAGTAAAATTAGAGTACACAATTTGTGAAATTAACAAAGTTGGAACGTTTTGAATAAGGCGATACATGAGATTCTTCATCTGATAATGTGAAATATTAAAATAATTCTCGAAGTTGGCCAAGTTTTCGAAGCGTTACAGTGAAAAGACCCCTTAAACAAAAGCTGCGAGGTGTTCAGTGGAAGCTAGTACTTTCATACTTGAAGAAGCATGGAAACGGAAATGGAAACTTACCCTCGATAACTGAACGCTGCGGCTTGTAGGACATGTCTGGAAAGAGAAAAGGAGTAATATTAGTGAAATTAGTCACAACACGTACACCAGGAGAGTTAAAAATAGTTTAGCTGGAAATAAGCACGTTGAAGCCACCACGCCTTTGTAACCATTACGTACATAGTATGCTACACAATACTTACAGTGGAGTAAGAAGTCCCCACAGTAAGGGCTAATAGTGGAAAAAAAACTGCGATATCAAGTTTCAATATTGGATCCGCTATTTTGAATTTATAAATTCCGAATTTAGATTTAGAATCGGCGCCTCTAAAAACCCCTGTATACTAAGTTTCATACAAATTGAATCATTTTTCGTATTTTTTCCTGTCGTAATCGATCCGCCATTTTGAATTTGCAAATTTTGAGTTCAGATTTCGAATCAGCGCCTTCAAAACCCTCTGTATACCAAGTTTCATAGAAATTGAATCACTTTTCGTATTTTGGTTCAGTCATATTGGGTCCGTCATTTTGAATTTGTAAATTTCGAGTTCAAATTTGGAATCAGCGCTTCCAAAAGCCTCTGTATACCAAGTTTCATCAAAATCGTTCGAAAGGAACTCGTTAAATATTGAAGACAAATCAGTTAAAGGTGTTTGTTGTCAAATTCTTCCACGTACTAGGCGTTTCCAAAAAATACTACTGTGTTCACGATTTTTACTACTTT
This sequence comes from Hylaeus anthracinus, assembly GCF_026225885.1. Lineage (NCBI taxonomy): Eukaryota > Metazoa > Arthropoda > Insecta > Hymenoptera > Colletidae > Hylaeus > Hylaeus anthracinus. The sequence goes on along the minus strand of NW_026534341.1, from coordinate 12,448,036 downwards.
ACTACAGCATGCGTACACATCTCCATATAAGGATGTAGGTCAGTGGGTCAATCATTCATTCATAATTCTCAAATAGATAGGAAATTTAAAGTGTTGTAGCTCGGCGTAGGATCATCCGATTTGATTCTACAAAAATTCAAATTAAAGGGCGGAATTTCAACTATCTAACAGATAATTGTTATCATTGTTAGATACTCTTAAACATTTGTTTTATTTTGTTTATAATTAATTGGATTTGAAGTCTCGTAACTCGGTGAAGAATCGTTCGATTTGGTTCTAACAAAATGCAAATAGAAGAGTGGAATTTCTATCATCTGATAAATGGTTATGATCATTGTTAGATAGTCATAAACAATTGTTTTATTTGTTACTGTACAGACCTGAAATATTCTAGTCTAACAGTTGACATACCAGTAGGTAACTTGGTGTTCCAGGAATCTAATTATCGTTATCAATGGCATCATAGGATACCATAACGTAGACGTTTAAACTAAATACTTAAATTACACAATAATAATATAACGTTTAACAAAATCCAAGCAAACGAAGCCAAATCAATCCTATCCCTGAATGTCAAATAACCAAATACTTAAAAATGACAAAAAACTTTGAACTCAGCTCAAATTGCAGACAGAACTTTCTTCTACGCCTAACATTTCACATTTGTTTGCTACTACCAACAGAGAAACACTACATTTCCCCAAAGTTGAACCGAATTAAAATTCACGGGGCCTCGAAGAGCACTGAAAGACCATCCAACGATCTAGTCTCCCCCAGCGAGTTCAGTTCACGACAAAATCAACCTGTCTCGTCAAGAAGCGTCGCAGACGAAAACTTTCGTCGATTTTGCGGGGTCCCCGAGACAACGGTAATTAACGTCTAAGCGCTAATCAGCCCGATCCTAGGTTTCTCGAACAACGAGACCCAAGGAAGGAAATCTCTTACGCGAATCGAGGTTAAGGCAGACGGACGGGTCGGGTCAACTTCGGGGGAGCAAATAACAGGGAGACATCGGGTACCCCGAGTTGCGCAACATGCTAGGCACTCTGGCGTTCCTCTCGTGAAACTTTTAATTATCCTTTCCTGGGATCCCTTTAATGAAGAGGTTCCGCGTCCGCTGCACTGGCACGTATGACGTTGAAAATAATTACAAGTTTCTGGACGAATTCCGGGACACTTCGTACACGAACGATGCACGTTCAACGACAACGAATGCTTGCTCCGACGAGACGTGTTTCGCTATCAACGTTGCATAGCACGGCGAGTATTATATGGTAAGCGCAACGGAGGCCACTTTTCCCTCCAATTGCTGGCAGGGTTTATGACACGGTTAGGGACCCTTCGCTGTCTTCGAGTTTTAGGACTTCGGACGACTGACACGTTCGGGGCTTTCGTGGCTCGGGTTCTTGCTGCTAATACCGTTCGATGGTTGCGAATGCAGGTCGTGTTGTTCTGGAATAATCCTCTAGCATCAGTGTTCGAGGTACCTTCATCAAGGGTTTCATGATCCACTGAAATTCTATCTCGTAATCATCGTATACACAAGAGGAAGAAATCACTGTCGACCAGAGACACTGTTAGCCCCAACTGTTGACAGTTTACTGCATGATAAGAAACCTTATTACATCTCTCAGTTCTAGGATTTTGGGTGAATACAATTTTTAGGTCTCTATGTCGGTTCTGACGATAGTGTACAAGGATTCTGAGTGGAAATTCTACAATTCTGAATCAGTGTTGTATTATTTCTATATCGTTGTTGTTAGCAGCATTATGAACCTAAGAATCCATTTATTACTAATTGTAATAAAAGTTGTGAATCTATTAATATCAATTATATTATTTACGTTTCGATACGTTTATCTTATTAATAGTTTTTATTAATATTACATTAGTACTGATAAAAAAACTATAGAGATAACTAAATAATGTTAAAATTTCATCTCATTTATTTTGTAATATTCGTTATAAATGTTTTTGATATATCAAATACTTTTTCTGAATTTTTCTATCTAAACGATCTCATAGTTTCATTATACAATTGAATATGCCACGCAAGACGTTTAATATGATTGATCCAGGGCCGGCGTGACCTTTTGCGGTGCCTGGATTTACATTTAAATCCTACAGTTAAATTTTACAACGAGGAATTATTTATTTATAAATGCTGTTACATATTATATATTTTTTATAAGATCAATATTAAATAATAACGCTTTGATGATTTTTGTCACTCCTTTCAATTTAATCAGCGTTACCAAAAAAGTGTCTTGTATTTGTTAATGGTATCATCAGTCTGTAAAAAGTTAATCAAAATCGGTGCCTTTTAATTCAGTAATTTTCGTAGACCGCGGGGCCTTTTAAAACGCGGGCCCGGGTTCCGGTGAACGCGCTGAACCTGCCTTGCGTCGGCCCTGCATTGATCATATAGAATATAGCAACAAAAGTTGTATAATAACTATTTACGGTGTATATTAATTACTCATTAAAGGTAGTAAGTATCCACGTATTTGTGAACGACGGTGTCTATCGGTTAATGAACGTCATGTATACATGAGTGGAAGAGAACCTGTAGAGAACGTTCACTGTGGAGAAATCAAAATTACTGCTCGGAGCTCGATATTTCCTCATCTTCCGACTTTAACAACAAGAAGACTCATCGTAAAACTGAGGGTTCCCCAAGAGTAAGCAGGACAGAAATTCATTTCAACGTTTCTTGGAAATTAAGGGGCTTAAACGAGGTATTTAGATCTTGAAATCTCTACGAAAGATTCATTGTAAACGAAATAACAGGGTTGGTAATATGTATACCTGTAGAGAAATTTTGTTGTATACCAATTTATCAATTATTCAATTCATTAGCTGCTAGTTGTTCGTTAATAGCGTGACCTGGGATTCTGAAAGCAGCCAAGGCTCGGTAACCAATTGCAACAGTCAGTGATTTGGAAGTCGGTTACCGAGCAGCCGCCAATCACCATCCTCGTGTCAGGTTTCCAATCCATCAGTTCAGGTTAACATGAAAATCACTGATACGTCAGATGGTTCGAGGAAGCAGTCAAGCTTCATCTCGAGAAATACTATCCCGGCCGATTTGAAACTCAGCATGCTCAATCGGTAAATGTTACTCTATTACTGGTTATTGAGATCATTACGGTTACGATTACTAAACAATACAAATTTGTAATTAAAAAGTGAACTCTTACTTCGAAACGTTAGAATGTCGATGATTTTTCTCATTTTCTTTATACGAATTGAAGAGCGAACTCTTACTTTGAAACATTGAGATATCGATAATTTTTAACATTTTCTTCATACGTATTTAAAATTTCAGTAATACAGCTACACTTTTAAGAAACGATGTAGATGAGAGGAGGTTTTACTATTGGATTTACGAAATGAGAGTCTCATAGTCATTGAAGACTTGAAACTACATTTTCTCATACTTTTAATTAATTTGACTTTTTTAGTCAAATTTTTAACTTTGCCTAGGATGAATTTTGAATGGTATTCGATTGCATAAACCAAAGAGATTTTTATCTATAAATCGATTTTAACTTACAAATATACTTTTTTCACTTTAATAACTTATTATATGTAAATAACTTTCCTAAAAAGGAAAGAACTATTTTCGATATTTGTATTTGTACAGAGAATTTGAAGTCGAAACGAAAATCAAACATTCATTAAAATCATCGAAATACCTTAATCCATAAAACTGGTCTTTCTTCGCCTACATTCCATAAACATACCCAACGAACACTCACGTTTTATGGTTCCTTGGGACGAAACAAACTTTACGTTTCATATCTGCACCGTTGATAAATCGATTTCGACTCGTCGTCGCAGAGAAAGTTGTTTCGCTTACGAAAGAGACGCTTAGAAAAACACGGCTCGAATGTCTCCAATTCGACAACCACTGTCACATTGAACATTATCGTTCTATTTTGTCACAGTTGTCGCGAATACCCGCGGCGACTTAATATACATACTACGTCTGCGACGAACACCCTACCCAAAGGAAAACAAGAAAGTTCGTGTGTGCTCGCGACAAATATGTATTTTACGGGGCGTTATTGCAGCGCCGAGTAACATGGCCCGAAAACTGCTCGCCGGGTACGAATCGGGACGGTAACGTCCCTCGACGGAAACGCAATAATTCACACGATTAAATATACGTTACGACTCGGAGGATTTTTTAAGCGACGCGGTTTTGTTACCGTCGCGCGAACTGGAATATGTTAACGCAGAAATATCGCCCGTTCGGAGTAATTCATCACGCGTATACATTCACGGTAATCTACACTCGTGTACGCGCAACGGAAAAATGGCTCCCGCGGAAGGGAGAGGGACAAATGTATTTTAAATCTGCGACGTGGCGCACAGAGCGCCAGGAGCAGACAGAACGAACCGGGGTAGTCGGGGGAGGTAATGCAAAAATCAATGAAACGGAAATATCGCGTTTAATTCCCGCGGGGAATTTAATTTTATTTTTCTCGCTCGTTGCTCGCGCGGAACGAGACGCGCGCGTTTCGGAAATTACTTGTTGCAATGGCGAACCGTAATTACGTCGCCGCAGCGATTCATAAGGACTCCCGAGCACAATTTCGCGTCGCTGCACGGTCTCTTTCCGCTTGTTCGATAACGGTCAAATTTTATCCAACGGCTGGAAAACGGGATTTCATTACCTTCGCGAAATTGTTTCTTAATTAGAGCCAGCTCGTCGCTGGATCAAACGTTCGCTCGCCTGATTGCTGTTCGATATGCGGAACGTTTCAGGGAAATGGCGATCGGATATTTTTATTAACTAAATATATGTAAAGATAGTGCAAGTATTGAAGAAACTTGTCTAAATTAAACGATGGGCTTAATGTTTTCAAATAATTGTTTTATAATAAATAAGTATATGAATACATTTTATGTATACATCTATAATAAAAGATTTATTTGCAAATATCAAACCTATCGTTTAATTTATATAAATTTCGTCAATAGACGTAGAGGGTACGAATACTTAATGGGACTAACTGTATATTCAGTATATGGTGAAGATTGAGAAATAAAAGTACTACAAATATATTGTAAGGTATGCTTAATGCCTGTGCATTGAAATAATGTGTGTTTATATATATGCCCTTTGCGGTCAAAAGGTTAATGAGAAACCTTTTTTTTAAGAACAAATTAATTATTTATAAAGAATTCCATTTCGCGTGTCTAAATTTGAAATTTGTGCCAAGACTTTCTATAGAATAAATGATTAAAAACATGTTCCTTGTTGCAAAGAAAGTCAAAGGAGAACGAACATTTGCAGGCTTTATTTAGATTCTTACTCCTCTGAATATCTGAAAGAACTTGTTTCATAAATGGAAATTGGGTTGAATTCGAGGTCCAAGAAAAGTAATTCGATCAATGGATGTGAACTTACATTTATTCTATCAATGTACAGAAATATTTTCGGTTAGGATTAATTAAAGGTCTCGTTAGCCCACAAAGTAAAAATTCAATTGAAAAGATAAACTCGATGATCACGAATAAAATTATTTCTATATTTGAGAAAGTAATTCTGTCATAAAACGTGATGAGCTTACTCTTAATGTGTTCAAATTCTAAAACAAAATATCCAAGTAATAATTTTCATATTCAACTTCCACGTCAAAAATTACCCAAAAATCAATGTGTACCTGTATTTTATTAAAAAAAAGTCCTAAAGTCCCGTAAAAAAAAACTTTCTCCAAAAACTTTCTCAAAAAATATTTTCTCCAAAAATAATATCTCGCCCGAACCTTTATGCGACAAAGACGACGAATAAAAAGACACTGAAATAAAGTATCCGAAGGATCGTAACATCTTCTGGCTTGTAAAAAGGTCCGGAATCGATGTCAGACGTCTCGTGCACGTCCCTAGTTGGTAACATAACCGACACGAAACACATCAAAGGGTGGCTTATCTAATCTCACACGCAAAAACCGTTCGTCGCCGCTTATGAAAAATTGCTCGTCGATGTAAAGAAGCTTTTCCTCCCCGAGGTACAGCGTTCCGGGACGCGTGTATTCGGCTGTGTGCACGTTTCGTGCAGTTGGTGGCACACGGCGCTGGCAAACCGACGATATGTATGCAGCCCGCCTCTATGAGAACTCGTGCAGCCCGATATCGCGCCGATATTCCCCTTTCTCAACCCCCGGCTACGACTGCGGGTTGACACACATGGGAAACACGTGTTGCCACTCCCACAAGCCGACGGATAACACACTCGCGCCACCAAGCAGCCAGGGCACACTGTCTGAGGCGCGGCTTCCTCGTCGTGGAAGGCCCCATCAAACCGTATCAGAAGTTGCAAGGTCCGACAGTAACGCCGAAATGGCCTCGAGACTGGATAACCAGCCGGGGCGTGAAAAATTGATGGTGTCTAGTAAGCCTCCGGGTTACTGCGCGTGTGTTGGTTTTGTTCGTAATAGCTGGAAACAGCGTCAAAAGTCACAGTGACACGGTCGACAGTGTCGTCCTTTCGCGCGAAATTTTCAGGTACGATTTGTCCGTTCGAATTCGCTCGTTTTCGTGACAGTGAAAAGCTTTGCCGATCATCGCCAGCCGCTGTTGGCCAAATTAAAGACGGAAATGGTAGTAGGTCGTATAGCACGGATAGGGAGGAATTGTATTCGTGTAAAGGTCGATTCAGACTATACGACACGGACCGTCACGTTCCGGGAACGACACGTACCGGCACCGGCACGACACAAAACATTAAAACACGTATTTTAATGGAACTATTCACACTATTCCCGTTGGCGAAACGTTCAGGTCGGTGTCTGTTAAGTATGAATAGTTCCATTAAAATGCGTGATTTAATGTTTTGTCGTGTCGGTGACTCGGTGCCGGTACGTGTCGTTGCCGGAACGTGTCGTATAGTCTGAATCGACCTTAAAACATTGATTGTCAGACTATAATACCCTTGAAAATTTCTACTGTAATTAAATTTTGTTTCCAGACTACTGGAAACTTTATAATGAAACACTTATTGTGGTATTTATTTTTATAACTTCATTTAAGTTTGAAAATTTCATTAAAATTTATTTTCTCTGATACTTAATTTTGTTTGTTCTTCAATGACAAACAGTGTCATCCATACGTTGAAACAAAAGCATTCTTCCTTGATTCGGACCATCATCGGCGAGAACGCAATCGCCTGACGTAATGCGGAATATTGTACCTAAATTAATAGAATTTAATAAAATCCTCTGCACACATATATAAATAAAAATACCAAATTTCAAAAGTTTCTATCAATTACTATGCCAGCAAAAGAAGAAATGAAGACCTCCCTCAATTTGCGAAACAATTTCACGCGAAACGAAGGAATAATTCGTCGTGAAAATCGTTACGCGGAACGAAAAAGGTTACAACAGCGTGTACGTAAACTGTATCGCGCACAGGGGTCATTTTCGAGGGAAGAATTTCACGGGTCGTGCTCGCAGACGCGATATTTCATTCTCCTTTTTTGCATTCGACAGCAACGCCGCGAGCGGGACGCCCGGAAATGGCGGCGAAGCACTTTCGATTTTCCGTTTCCTCCGCTGTATACCGACGCGAAGACGAAACACGTATACCGTTCGTTTCCTGTTTATTTTTTTCTCTCTCTCTCACTCTCTCCTCTCGCCCCTCTGGCTCGATAAACCGATAGGCGTCGGGGGCGGCGCGACGCCGGAAGGAAGAATTTGCCGCGCGAACGAGCCGAGCGGAAATAACGGCGCTTCTCTTTTAATTTTAATAACCAGCGGCGATTTATTCCCCGTCGGCGCATAAATTACAGGGGAACGGGGAACCGCGAACTTTCCGCTGCCAACCCAACGCAATAATTTCTCGGAGACAATGGCATCGGGATTTCTGGTAACAGTGAATTGTTACGGGAGCAGAACTGCCCACTGTAACGCGCGGTGACGCGGGTTCGAGTGCACCGTGTCTTTAATCGTGGTGATAACGCGCGGGCGTAACGTGTACACTTGTGTGTTATGCCCACTTGTTGCTACAGTGCGGGACAAAATGATAGGACACTTTGTACACCTAGTGGCTCGAGTTTACACGATTGCGTGACAGATTTGTTTGACAATTTTGGAGCGTGTGTACTTCAAGGTGGAAGAACAAGTGGCTTCTCTAAAGAAACAAATCGGAGCTTATAAAATTGCATTACGTTTTTGTCATGGTCACTTTCAAATACAGTGATACAATTATAAGTAGCGATTAAACGGAAGCATGTCATTGCAGGTGATCATAGGGAGGAGAGATTTACAGTCTTCAACTGACTCACAAATTATTTTACTCTTGTTGGTCAGACGTCATTGAGTAGGTCTTGATCGAATACTTATGTAAGTAAATGTAATTTCACTACTGGGTTTCAAGTATATATGTATGCCAAAGTCTTCATTTGCATACTTTCAGTCTCCAATCGACTCAAACAATTTTACCTTTGCCTTTCAATCATCACTGATTAAATCTGGATGGATATAAGCACATGTATTAATCTCATGTACTAATATGTAAAATGTAACACATGTACTAATCTCATTACTGTTTTTTAAGTGTATACGTATGTCAAAGTCTCCATTTGCATACTTTCAGTCTTCAATTGACTCACGAACAATTTTATTTTTGTTTTTCAGTCATCATTGAATATATCTTGATATAATACCTGTATAAGCACATGTATAATTTCATTTCTATTTTTCAAGTGTACATATATGTACACATATGTGTGTCTTCATTTGCATACATTATGAACATTTCAAGATGACAACAAACACTAATAAAAAAAAGTGTCCCTTTAGTTTGTGCTCCAGGACAACTATTTCTAGACTGGCACACCCTTGATCACAACATAAACGCAAAAGTAGCATAACCCATCGAGTAACTTCTTCGATGGATTCCATTGGACTTTTCATCAACAACTGTTAACTGATAACTTCGTAGCTGGCATTGGTATGTATGAATTTCTAAGAACTGATTCGCACGGTTACACCCACACGCGCGCGTTTGTAGACAAAGAAGCGAGGCGAGTATATCGCGCACGTGGGCACAGTTACGAAAGACGTGAGCACGAAGCTGGCGAGGAAACTTTCTTCATTTTTCGCCCCTGCTCGGTCGGTCGAAAGTTTTTCCTGAAATATCGCGAGAATCAATCGCCGACACGAGTGGCCCCGATCGAACGGTCTTTTTCGCACTTTCCCGCTGCTAGAATGTTTGGGAAAGTAACGAGCCAGTTTCAGTTATTCCGATGGTTTACCGTGCCCCGTTGTTCGCCGTTTCACGCTTTCAGGGTACGCCGAATACATGATCACTTGGTCAATATCGGGCGTTAATTCGAAACACGAGCTTCCCCACGTCAATGGCAAAGGGAAATAATTCCGCGACACTTTAGCAGACGAAGAATCATTTTACGTTGGGGGAAAGGAAATTTTTAAAATTAAAAATCTTTTTATTTTCGAACAGCCGAAATTCATGTCACGTTATATAGTGAAAAATGCTGTGATGCGATGAAATGAGTGGGTAGTAACAGAATAAATATGTCCCGTTACAGAGCTTGTCGTGAGATTTTGTTTATATTTTAATATCTACTGATTGGAACAATTAAAACTTAATACGAAATAATTAAACGTTTATGATACATACAGTATCATTCAGTGTTCAATTAAATATTAATAACAATTACGGTTAGGAATAAGTATTCATTCGAGACATTAATCGTGAGAAATTTGTCAATATTTTAATATCTGCTGATTGAACCAACTAAATATTGATATCTGACAATAGTTAAATTAATTATTAACAATACTTACTATTTAAACAATGATGGGGAATATGATTATGCTGTGGTATTAATGTTTTGTAAATTCTTTTGTGGATGGATCCAACGAGCCTTCGAATCGACATGTCACGACATGTCACGACATGTCACGCGGTTGTTGTTCGCCCTTCCCCTTCTCTACTTCGATAGCGAGCCGCGACCCTGGACACAGGTATACGAGGGGCGAGAGCTCATTCTTCGACGATCCATCGGTCGATATGGATCTCGCGATCGCGCATCTGCGTCTCGCGTCCGTAGTTATCGTAGCTTGGTATTGCTTGTGGGTACCTTAGTTTGGTTTGGGTAGTTTTAAGGCATGTATCTAAGTTAGTTTTAAGGCATGCGTGTACGAGAGTCTCTCCTCTACCAAAGAATTATTCATCAACTTGATTTGTTTGTTCGTAAGTCCATATTGGGCTCGCACCATCGTTCTCCACTTCGGTCACTATTGCTTCATGTGATAAGTGTAGTGGCCAACTGTGTAACTGGACAGAAAGGTCGGTTGCCGTCCTCCTGGTGGATCTGTATTCGAGAGGAAGACGATTGGCTCCTCCGGATCGGTTCTCTATTCCCTGTATCCCGTCTGGTGTAGTCCAGGCTCCCGGCGCAGTGCAGTAAGTCCAAAGCGTAGTGAGATGGATGTGAGTCGGGTCCGTCGTGGCTCCCAGATGGGTGCAGGATGTGGAGGACTGGTTCGGAGGCGTCGGTCGTGTTCCTCTCGAGTTCAGATCCAACAAGAGGATACGGGACTGACTCAGTAAGTTCAGTGTCATGATCGCGTCGCAATTTCCATTTTGCTTCCATTTAGTTCAAATAATTATTTGGTAGAGCCAGACTTAGACTTTGGAAATCAAAGGGACTTTGTTTTCTTCGATTTCCACGGTTTCGTACTTAGTATTAAGCTCGTCGACTCTACGTAGAGTATGCATCTACGTGTGTATATTCTATGTAGAGGGAGATCGAAGGAACTTTGATTCCTTCTATCTCCGGGTCTCCACTCGCAGCAACCTCCACGTGGTGAGACCTGGTAATCGGTATTATTCGTGACGAACAATTCTTCATCGCGAATAATATCGAGCTAATGGCTGCGAACTTCTAATAAGATCTTTAGATATAAAAAGTGCAAAGTGTAAAGTGTAAAGTTCACAAGTGAGAAGTGCAAAAGTGTAAAGTGCAAACGTGTAAAGTGTAAAGTGTAAAGTGAAATTAGATTTAGATTAGCAGAGACAACATTAAGGAACCGTAGCTGGTATTAGTGGTCTGTAGTGGGGATGGTTTCTGTGCATTTATCGTTATAAAAATTTGTGCGTATAAAATTTTATTATAGTAACAAAAAAATGTTCCGTTACAATTGGGTCTTAGTGCGTCACGAAGCAATGAATGAGTTTTCTGAGAAAAAGAATGTCCTGTCGTGGAAAATCATTACGTATGGTACAGCGGGTGGCGGTTCGCGATAAGTTAGCTTAGTTAGTTAGATTTTCAATCTCTCTAACTCTTGCGTGTACGTGAAGTCTGTAAATTTTTTCCAAACAATAATCGTACTAAAGTTGAACGCTGCTTATGTGTCATCTGTTCTGAAAATGTTTCGTGAAAAATATATAATTCCCTGAAATTTATTATAGACCATATTAATTAAATCCAACTCATTCTTCTGAAGTTGTTTTCAGAATATAAATACATATGTGCATGTATTCGTATATAAGTATCACAATTGAATTTACTTTTATTTTCTTCAGCAACCCTGAATATCTTATTATATATTACACGAAATCAGATCACACAAAATATAAAATAAGTCTATTATTATATATGAATATTTTTAAAGCCACTGGAATACAAACCATTAAATGTTTAATAATAACATAAAATGGACTTGCTCCAATTTCAAAATTAACGTTTAAAGAGTACTGTGTTGGGTTCAATCTTAAATGTCTAATAGGAATCATCCACGCGTTCACTGTTTAGGTTCTCACGGACCTGGTCGCATCACTAGTACCCACGCACGAGTCACGGATAACGAACGTGATAAGCTGCGCGACAACTGTAAGTCTGCTATGTATGCTAGTCGCCACGGTTGAGCTTATTCGAGTCCGCTCCACTCTGAAATTCCATTAACCCCTCCGCAATTAGACATGACGCAATTGACAGTGATGGTATTAGCCGCGTGTCCCTAATAATTGAAACAGTGTTCAGTTGACGCAGAACTTCGCGATCGACGAGGCTGTTATCAAGATGGATGCTGCTTTCCTATCGATGACAGAACGCGATTATACCAATTAACAGGCCACGATTAAGAGACAATACGACTGTTCCCAGCACCTGTTCGACTCGCAAATAACACACATTCCTTTAGAATTAATAGACTGCGGATGTTTATGCAAGTTTATATTTTCATAAGTACAAGAAAAAGAAGAAATAGAATTTTAACTTAATTAAACTTATTAAAATATAATTCCGTTGCTATAGTCTGTACTAGAATTATAACTATTCACTATTAATAATTTGGAGCATGAGTATACACAAAAATATTGTATGGATTCATTATTATCATACAAATGAAAATTTTGTTATAAAAATATTTATATCTAGGAATGGCCAACAAAGTCATACCCCAGAATCTACTTAAATTAAAATAACAAGAATATAAAATTCTAAGATTTCTATGCTATTTCCTCATTTGAAGAAATTGAGTTTGACAGTAAGTCAGTGCAATACGATGCATCACTTTCCCCTTTCGTCGCAACAAAAATTTTTACATCAACGTTCATCGCCTTTCCGCGGCAATAACAGAGTCCATAACAACAGTTTATGGGTAACGAAACAAGAAAACGAGATGTACATAACTGTTCACGCAACAGCGCTTCGTATTTCCGCGTTCCTCATTGGTTACAAATTGCAGAGAAAGTCCAATAAACAAGAGTCCGCATTATGTGGGTCGGGGTGTATTCTTTCGTTTAACCCATTCATTGCCAGGCAAATTTAGAGTGTCTTTTCAAGATATATAATTAATACGGTATAACCATGTCGTCTAAGTCGTTATTTTTATAATAAAAAGTGACATTAAATATGTTTTGTCTACGCTATATTAAATTTATATTAAATTTATATTAAATTAACTGAAAATCGTAATGAATCTAAACTCGTGAGCGCAAACCAGGAGATATCTCGTAGTCGGCAGTGGATGGGTTAACAAGGATCCAGCAAAGCCTCGCTGGTTCGTCTAGAACCTTCATCGTTGTCGCAAACGATCGACGACGATTCGTCGAACACGTTTCCACGTCTTTTTACCGGAACCCAGAGGGGCGAGATAAAAATACGCGCGAGAACGAAAACAAGAAAGCATCGGCGTGGTCCAGGATTACAAACTCGCGAGAAACTTCCTGCCGCGCTGGAGAAAGAGTTCGACGGCCTTAATAAGCTGCACCTTGGCTCGCACAGTTTTTCCGAAGAAAATTTTACACGGCAACGGAACGGCAGTTTCACCAGCGAGCAGGAGGAAATGGCGCGGAAACGTCCCTCCCCCCGGTCCGCGGACCCAAGAGGACGGAAAGAAGGGAAAAGAAAGAGCACGGCGTCGCGGCATTTATTAAATTAAACGTCAGCTTCCCTGACAGGGCTTTTCCACAGAGTCCTCCTCGGCGACCAACTTCCGTTCCATTTCTTCCTGCAGGAACTTGAAAGCTGACCGTGTCGGGCCACTGCTCCTACACGACTTTTGACTTCGTATATTGCGGTGCTCGCGAATCTTCAAGAGTATGAGAGTCGTTTTACGAGGGGCGGGGCACTTGAAACAGGTCGCCAGGACGGGTCCTTTATTTTTAAGGATGGAGGAGAACGTTACAGGCAGACGTCGCTTGCTCTCGCGAGGGATTGCGTATTTTTGATTACCGATTGGGAATGTCGAAGACAGATCGGGGTCATTTATTCTTGTTGACGTGAAATGTATGTTGTTTCATTCGATTTCTAATGGAGGTTTGGAGTGAGCTACTATTCGAAGTTATCTAGGGAGACTGCTGGGCATTTATGAAGAAACATACTTTGTTCGAGAGAGTAGATGTAGCGAGTGATGGTACAATCACGTGCATCAACTTTGCAAGACAAGATTATATCGACACATGTCCTTGTTCTCGACGTCCAGTGTATTCGGTTTAGATTTTTCACAGTGATATTTTTTTAAAAATTCGATTGTTCAACTGTTGCCTTTTTTTCTTTAAGACAGCAGTAACAGGATCAGACCACTTCGTGATTTCAAGAAAAAGGTCTTTCAAGTTTTTAATTAGTATCCCTAAAACTAAACATAGTATGAATACACTGTAAATATAGAAAAATTTCGTTTTGTCATTCTCTATAAGGTGATATTTTTTTAGAAATCACACCTCTACACCTCTTAGAATTTCCAGCAATTCGACACTAACGATACAGTGTTATACTCAACAAAGTGAAATTTTGGCATATAGTCAGGAGCTTCTGTGTAGTATTTACATTGTACTATCAACTTAGTTGACAATCCTTAATTTAAACAAAGGAGGGTGTTAAGAAATACTCATTTTTGGCATCGCCTGGAAATAAAAAATTCATGCAGGGTCTTTCAGAGTGTCTTTCAAGGAACAAAAGATGTCGGTATCACTTTCCCGAGAAACGATGGGAAAGTTGTCAAAAATACGTTCAAAGTATGAATGTGATGATATCGGAACTTACGAATATTTTACATTTCGTCGTCTTCTTCTTCGGATATCGAACCGTCTTCGAAATAAGTATTAAGGAACTCAGCAGGCAGATGAATTGAAGCTTGAAATCGATCAAATCCAAAGTACCATATAATCATGGCTACATGGGAACAGCAACCAACAACATGTACTCCGACTTTGCATCCACATGAGTGTGCAAGTATGGCTTCCAGTGCGGTTTTACTTTTATCAATTAGTACATATACAAAGTATTTTAAACTATTTGAATGTCGTGAATGCAGTTTCGTTTGAAATACAATGACGTTAATTGGTTCCACATCAATCTGGTATTTTTTAAAATCAGTATTGTATGATGGTACTGCGACTTGAAATTCAAAATCTGTCATTTATATGGTCGGCGTAATAACCAGATGCTTCTTTCATTTGGTATGTTCCACATGCGTACAAGCATAGATCGTTGTAAGTTAATCTGGGGAATAACTCTAATTCTGTAACTTCCATACGTTGGAATTGTGCTCGCTTTATATTCATATTTTCCGTTTGAATTAGTTGTGATAAATGATTAACTTTGTTCGAATATTGCAAAATTCTATTTGTAATTAAATTATCAAGGGTAGATGTAGATGGTGATGTAAATGTTGCATTTAAAATGACACAAGATATTTTGAAGTCGTGGAATAAAGTAGGTAACGTTGTGTTTTGGATGGTTCCATCAAAATACTTAAACCGATTTTTTATGCAATCATTAATTACTTCTACAATGTAACAATTTTTCGAAATGAGTCGTGACTGGTTCCTTTGTTCAACCGTTAGTGGTTTCCGTGGTGCATCTGTCGAAGTAATCGCAGGACGTATAAAAAGTCGTTAAATATTTCGAGGACAGTCCGATATCCGAAGAAGAAGACGACGAAATGTAAAATATCCGTAAGTTCCGTTATCATCACATTCATACGTTGAACGTATTTTTGACAACTTTCCTATCGTTTCTCGGGAAAGTGATACGGACATTTTTCGTTCCGTGGGAGATACTCTAAAAGATCCTGCACGAATTTTTCATTTCTAGGCGATGCCAAAAATAAGCATTTCTTAACACCCTCCTTTGATACTCCAAAATATACACTCCACAAGTTAAACATAAAATACAGCGATCTCCAGGAGGCATCCCACGCAAACCCGTGCGGTGGTCGCAGAACACCCATCGATATCAGCGTACCATTCGAGTCCCCACGAGTCCTCGTGAACCCACCTGCAGCGCGGAGAAACCACGGGAATGCCTCTCCTAAAGGACACGGCTCGTGCACGAGGGCCTCGAGTGCTATCGTCGACAGTCGAGAAATTAAGAAATGCAAATGCAGTCATGGCTTCCGTGCGACCTATAGAGGAGCAATCGGTGGAACGTTGCGCGGCCACTTTGTACGGGGGAACGAGAACCCCCCGCGGAGTAAACGGTGTTCCCCGAGGCGGGGTGCTGTAATGGGAAAAGTATTCGACGCAAGTAATCGCAACAAAAAGGGGCTCGGATTCCTGCAGGAAATGATCCTGGAAAGGACTCTCGGAACGGAGCTTCTTGCCTGATACGGCCAGCTTTTTCTCACCGCGAAAGTTTTCGAGTTTCTCAAAGCCCTGGGACGGTTCGGGACGGCGCGAGAAACGAACCCTCCTGGAAGTGGGGGATCGACGGGGAAAGGGGATGCCGTAATGGAGCAGCCCGAAGGAGCGTCGGCACGAGAAGAATGAGGAAAAAGAAAAGAGAGGAGAGGAGTGAGCGAGACGGGAAGGAGTTAGCGGGATTTATCGGTCTCGGACTTATTAACTCCTACGGCGAAGTTAACATTAATCTTGACTCGAACTCGGTAACTCGCGAACAATCCCGATCGCGACCGATTGCTGCGACCTTTTTCCCTATTGGCTAACCCGTCTCCCCTTCTCGCGTTCCGAGAATTCACGAGACTTCTCGGGACGGACGTGTCTTAGGGTGAAGGACGAGGGTCTACTCCGAATCACCAACAAACAGTCTACCAAGTATAGTTTCGCAGTCACCGATCTTAATCAACGTTATTTCATTATCGTGCAGGATTGTTTAGTAAACTGGTCCAAAAATAGTACCACTGACTGTCAAGACCGTTCCTCTTCTTCTTAATTTTTCTTACGATATCATGCTTAGTTATTTCAAGATGTGACCTGTGTAACTGATATGGGGGTGGTTCTGCCTGGACCAGTTACTGTCACTATAATTCCTCCTTGAATCCTTAACCTACGCGTTACCTCCCGATTGCTCTGGGTACAGTAAACAGGAAGGTAGGAACTCCGAACGAAGTACCACGAGTCAAACTCGTGCTTATTGTTTATGCCCCTAATTCCTTACCACGAGTCTCACTCGTCGTTGTAGGCCAAAGAGTTGAGGATAGGGTTTAAGAGTTTTGGATAGGAGTCTAAATCTAGGATATCACTTTGATAATAAAGAGTGATATTAAATTTGTTGTTTCGAAAAAAAAATTTACGATTCATGACTAAAAAGGCTATAAACTTATCCCTTGAGTAATTGCAATCGATTTGATCTACGAGACATCTCGTACTTGGCAGAATTTTACTTATCCTCAGCTTCAATTATAAGTTGACCTAATCCTTATCTCTGATATCTGAATCCATGCTATTAACCTTTGTATCCGAAGGCACTCTCTCTGAAATGTAGCCTCAAGTTTCGTAAAGGCTCTTGCTCTCGGGCCTTTTTGCTGGCCCGAGTCTGATGCAATTTCCTCCAGGGGTAGGACCATGACGCGAACACCAGGAAGGCGAAACAGGCGACGGACGAAATTGGATACTCGGTCGGCGGGTAAATTGCAGCCGCGGCCGTTTCGCGCCTTGGCGAATCGCGGCCGCGTTTTATGGAACGGGCAAATCGCGCGAGCGCTGGGTGCCCGAGGAGCTGGCGTGTTGCGGCGCGCAGCTACTCGCTGTACTGCGACTGCGAAATTTGTTGCCGGCACTCCGGGACGATTAACGTCCCGTAACCGCTCGAAATTGCCGGGGTGCAAAGTGTTTTCGCCGCGGCCGGAAAACCCGCTCCTCTTTAAACGGGTGCAAATCCAGCCACGAGATAAATGCCGGGCTACGGAGACGTGGATAGATACGGCTCGATCTGCCCTCTTCTAGCACCTCGCTGCTAACGAGGACGAGTTTGGATAGAATGAGTCATAAGGACGTTGATGCCGAGTTGTAGAATTTGTCTATTTGCTTTGAAATGGGTTGCAATGGCTTCAATATTAATAAAGAGCGATAGTGTTTTCAGATATCTTTGTTAACGTGTAGATTGCTAGGCTGATTTCGTGAAACTTTCTTTGGAGAACGCTCTAAGTTTGTTAGAAGAATAAATAGTGGATAGATGAAGCTCAATCTGGCCTATTTCGGCGCCTCGTTGCTAACACCACGTTGCTACAGACATTTATTTGCGTCTACTTCCAACGTGATCGACTAAATTACTTGTCTTAATGACACATTTTTCAATTTCATGCAAAAATATTTCTCGTAATTTTTTCAATCAATCGTATATAAATTTTATATTTTATATAAGAACTACACACAAAAGTTGGAAAACGGTAATTTGACCATAATTACAAGTAGACGTGGAACCCGAATTGTAGGATTTGTTTATTTATCTTCAAATTAATTGCAATAGCTTCCCGATATCCTTAAGAAGCATTGCCTAGATACATCTTTAGTAACGCGTTGACAACCGAACTCAGTTCATGAAACTTTCTCTAGAGAGTTCTCTAAGCTTTCTCATATAAATATCTACTCTTTTCTAAATTAAGCACCAACTAAACACGTCACAAATTCATACGGTTGTCAGAACTTCGAAATATTCGAGCAACGTGACCGCGATACGCTTTCTCGCGAGCAGTTACGCGTTTCTTCGATAATACTATGTCTCTATCGTATTCCTTTCGTTTTCCTGCGGGCGGAAGTGCGGAAGCGGAAGTTCCTCATTGTTATACGAAGTTCCTCCGGCAGGGACGGGCGCTAAAGCGACAAACGATTCGACAACTCGCTCTGGCGAACGTATAATATCCGCGGCGGTTCATGCCGGATTAAATCCGCAGAGGATTTTGGAAAATAGGGTAGTTGCTCGGCGAATATCGCGGTGGCTGAGAGCAACTGCTTCAAGGGAGCAACAAAGGAAGATCTTGCAACACTGCGAGATAGGATTCCAGTCGTTTGTTGTGCTCTGGGAATGAATACAGTAGCTCAAAGGTTTACTTTTACTGAACTTATTTCTTACTTTACTTTTCTTGGTGTCCTGGTTTTGAGCTCCATTAGCGAGAAAAGGAAAGAAAAATAGAAGTTCTTATAACCCAAGGGAATAATGAAGAGAGATCTAGTCGTTATCGGCGCCGACATGGGGAAATGATAGTATTATCGTTTAAAACTCCTTTAATAGGATAAACTAATATACAGTGGGTCAAAAAAGTATTTGCACACTTGGTTTTTTAAGGTAACTGCCTGTAAAAAATGTACAGGGTGTAAAGAAATTATGTGTGAAGCTTACAATACGACATGTTCAACATGTAATGCGCTTAATTAATTTATACTATATTTATTTCAAATGTAAAATATAAGCATACTGCAAGTAAACTGAATTTAAGTATATTAATTTATATTAGAACTTTAAACAAATTTTCCAAGAGAACAGTTAATTTTCGACCCGTAATTCCTTTTACAAGTTTAACACTCTCGATGAGTGGAACACGACGCATGAGTAGAATCCGGCTGCAATGATCTTTACACATAATTTGTTGACACCCTTTACGTGTTTTAATACTTCAATATAGACAGAAACATTCAGTTGGCTTGGAAATAATTTACCGTTCGAAGATAATTTAAAGAAAACAAACATTTCGTAGTCGAGAATATTTTTATTTATAAATTTATAAATAATTCATGATTCCATCAGTCTCGGCATTTAGGTGAGAGGACAGCCTTAGCGTCGACATCGGCGCTCGGATATAGCTTCCCGGAGGGTCGACAGGTAAGTCGGAGGATTGACAGTCGACCGAGAACGAAAAATTCGAGCTCGCGGACCAGTTTTCGCGGATTTTCGGTAACACGCGTCGCTCCTTGTGATTAATGGACCCTTCTGACACGGATTTTTGGGATATTCATGAACCACCATGCTGCGGAATTTCCTGCATGTGTGTCCGTGGAAAGGCGTAACCTGGAAGTTTGTTACGGGCTGACGGGATCGATTCGGGGAATGATTCGAACCGCTGTAAACCAACAACATTGATTTATACCGAACCAGAGTTTTCGTGAAACAACGTTATTTGAAGTACTACTTAACACGTCGACTTGCACGTCACCTATATCAGGTCGACAAGGCTTTTTACTAAATAAATTAATTCTGATGTTAAACTACACAATCTAAGTTTCAGTCTCGTCTGAAAATATCTCACACCAAAAATATAAGGTTCAATCTACAAATAGAACAGGAATCAGGCAAATGGTAGTAAAAGGATAATTCAGTGTGCCATAAAATAACACTTGAATGAACGATTAAGGAGAGAGATGGATGGTTAGTTCAATATAGGAAATACTGATAGGGCAAGAATCGAGTCCGACGATTTCAGGATTGCCAAACACGATAGGAACATCTCGAGACTTAGGCGAGTCGATACACAGTCGACCCTCGTGTCATCCGTGTTAACTAATACGACTCGCTGTGATCTGTGTCGACTCGAGTAATCCCACTGTCGCGCACTTCAAGGGTTGTAACTACGTTCCTCTGAATAGATCACACCCGCAACGTTGATATCCCATAATATTCCCTAATGTAATGTACATTATCTGTGGACGATGTTGGATTTAATTACTTCAGTCATTTTCATTGTATCGAAGAAGTCTTTATTTAGTTGAACAGATGCCATATCTTGCAAGACGACTGTTATGGTAGGAGACACTAGCTTCAATTTCCACAAAAACACAAGTATCAATCTATGCCAAAGATAATGAGTAGGATATTAAGATCAATGAAAGACAACTATAAACATATTATAGACATTCGGTAGAACTTCACCTGAACACACTGCACTTTGTGGCCTCATCGAGAGACCTACTAAATCGTTTAAGATCGGTATATTTTCCATTTTAACCACATCTAAAAATGTCTTATTGAATTCCTCGCAGAGTTCAGATTATCCAAACTCGAGGAATTCAATAGTCTGTAGCTTTAAGATACATGAAACTGTGAGTCCAAGAAATTTCCAGTGAAATCAATAATAAAATCCTTTAGCGTTCACTGGTGAGTAGCGTCAGGGAAAGCATGACACCATGGTCCTCTAGCCCTAAGGAGATATAGGCTTTAAAACCTCGGATCCCTCGAGCTCTATACGCGTAAATTCCTTTAATTTCCTGATAACCCCAGCGCCTAGAATCCCCGAGCGCGAAACGCGAAGCGACACGCGTTCAGCGCCGTCACGTGTCGGATAAAAACTGAAACCATGCGAGAGTTTCGGCTGCCACAATAATCCGAGGAGCAATTACAAGGTCGTTGAGCAGAGCTGATCCGGGGACCAGCGTTAAAATCCGTTTACCCGAGCGTCTCGTAAACCGTCGTCCTCGGGCGATATACAGGAAGTTTGACGACCCCTCTCGACGTTAAAGCTGCGTACACACGGGCCGACGGCGCGCTTCCACGGGGACCAAAGTCCTTGTAATTTATGGGGAACAAACGCCAGCGAGTTTCCCGGGTTCGTAGCGGGCCGGATAAGGAGCGGATGAGATATCACCGGCTTTAATATGATCGGCGACGCCCTTAATCCCGAAAACCCTGAACCCATCTCGGAGGCCTCGTGGCGAGGCGGCAGGCAATGTTGCCTGAGAATGAGGACGAAACGACGGAATCGCGGGAAACGTTCATAAAGGCAGATGCGAACACGTGCCTTACATACTAAATCCTTATCCTGCGCCAAAGCCCCGCGCTGCATGCTCACGACGTCGTGCTGCCGCATGTATACCGGGTGTCCCTAATTTCGACTGGGTCTCGGGACGACTCTTGTCTCGTTTAAAGGAAACCGAAATTGAACACCCGAGGAATTCTCTACGAGCTCTGCTGGCATCCTTTGTCCTATACGCGCCACGGAATTCTATTCAATTCGTAATCGCAATATAGTCTCGCGCTTGTTAACTTGAACGAGTACTCTGTTTATTAGACATCATGAGCGAGGCAAATTTAATGTTTCCATTTCTTGGGTTTAAGGACCTCTTCGCTGTATCCACGTGGTTGCTGTATCGTGGAGGGAAGATGGGGTTCTATTGTTAACCATGATTCTTTCTGCATTTAGATATCTGCTTACAATGGAGACGTATCATATGGATGAAGTATCATAGATGAGGTTATCCTAGTAGACGAGATATGTTTTGCGTTAAACCTTTCAACCTGATTGTTTTTTATTTTTATGCCACTCGTTTCTCTTCTAGAAACTCTTTCTCAATCTCTTTCTTTCAAACTGTATAAAAGCTCACAATTTAAATTTTACGCAAGTATACCCTCAGAGTCGAGCCAATCTGTCATCTCAATCTCGAAGAAACCGCACAAGCTCTGAAAGAGTCAACAACGAAAGACGAACGCCGAGAAGTAGTCGTAACGTTAAGAAACACGTAATGGAAACAAAGATTCAGGACCCTACATAGTTCCATAATAATCTGAGCAAGGGTATCGGATTAAATATATTCGCACAACAACCGTAATCTTAAAATATGCGCGGTCAGTTTAATCATAGCACCCTATTGTTCACCTGGGTCGTGTTTCCTGGCCGTATCATTACCCCGCAACGTGACAACAATGAATCGGTAGCCGTAAATCAGTCTGGATACCGATCGCGTGGTGTAAAGATTATGAAGCTCGCACGTGTAAAAATTATGGATCGGCGTCGGTCGGGGTTACATTTCGAGCGAAAGAAAAAATAAACAGAGAGTGAGAGAGAGAGAGAGAGAGAGAGAGAGAGAGAGAGAGAGAGAGAGAG
>NW_026534341.1:12285652-12425491 GCF_026225885.1 Hylaeus anthracinus | reverse complement strand
AGAGAGAGAGAGAGAGAGAGAGAGAGAGAGAGAGAGAGAGAGAGAGAATCTCGACGAGTCATAACGCGGTCTGATTAATGGCGTGTCGCCATTTTCCGTAACGCACTCGACGAACGGGGCGCGATTGCCGCGACAAGGACACCCAGACATTGACGAATCGGACCGAGATGAATCGTACATCGTCGAACAGAGCTGGAAGATTTGTGTTACGAGTCGATGCGCTACGCGGGTACGCAATACTGTCGTATGACGAGGTATAAATTTTGCGCATGCCGCTTTGTAACGTGCCAACGTACCGATGCACGACCCCGGGAGCGAGTAATTCGACGATCCTTCGACACAGGACGTCCGCGCGGAATCAGAAAATGATTCTTTATTACTTTTGTTTCGGTTTTCAGATTTATTTCGCCGGCTTCCTTGTTTCCTCGGGCTGAAAAGATAGAACACCGTGTATAATAATATTGTTCATGTTTCATTTATAATCACATACCATATAGATATTTAGAATTTTATTTTTTGAAATTGTTGTGAATGTATTTTGGACTGCTTATGTTTTGGTCATCTGAGGTATCATCCGTTATAAAATAATTATTAAATCTGTTTGTAATGTAATGATTCAAATGTGTGATCGAAAGGTATGTCGACAATATTTGCTATTTTATTGGACATCAAAGCTCGTGCAAATAAAATTCACATTGTTAGACTGTGTATGCAGTCTATGTTGCAGTCCACTGAGGTGTGATGATTTACGGGGCAATTATTAATATCAAATTAAAAATCTGTCTGTAATATAATTCCTCAAATATGTATTTATTCTTAAGAAATACTGATGAGTTTTCTTTTCGCATTTTATAAGCAATATACATTAAATTTGCTAGTTTGTCTTGCACAGGTCAGTTGTAAAATTTGAAATTCAAATAAGAAAATTTTTAAAAAGGTATATAGAACTTGCTTTAACTTTCAAACCAATAGATTGCATTTTATGTGATGGTTGTCATGTTTTATGAGACTAACAAATGATATTATTGGTATATTCGCGTGTAGTTCAAAAGAAGGTATTAGAGTGCAGACCAAACTAAGTTCCAGAATCAGGCTCTTAGCGTGTAGACCAAGCTCTCAATGAATAGATCAAAATGAATTCGTACCAGATCTATAATATATATTGTAAGACGGACCAAAGTTCTTAGGACGTAGTGATTAATAAATTATACCTCTGCAACTGATTCTTGACCTATTCAATGCTAGGCAAATTCAAAGCGTTTTACCGTGGGCGCCAAGACGTAAAATACAGATGTGTAATTTCGGTTATTACTTTGATAATACAAAGTGCTATTAAATTTGTTGTTTCAAAAAGAAAATTTACGATCGTCTTTTGCAATAAATCGTGACTTAAAAAGCTCAAAACTTATCCCTAGAGTAATTACAATCAATTTCAACTACAAGGCATCTCGTTGGTAGCAGTGAATAGATTACCCATAATGTCAAAGGGTCAGCGCTCGTGGTCGCGATAAGTCTAGTTGGTCATTTCCGATCTAAGGGCTCAATATTACAGAAAATAAATCTCAAGCGGAAACTCCTACCGAATCCCGCAAGAAGCGTCCCGCGAAATTCTGTTTCGTGTACTTGGTAAACAATCAACTTTTTGCATGGAAACCAGCACGGGACCACATTGTTGCTTAGAATTCAGGAAAATACCACGCTCGACGAGTGGGATCGCGGAACAGGGACGTTTTCGGCGAATTTCTACGTCGATCGTTCCAGTAAATGTATTGTCCGTCGGACAATGCGGCGGCTGATTGCGAAGCGACGGGGCGAAAACTTGACCCGAAAATAAACCGAATCGCTCAAACGGTCCTGTCGACCGCTGCCAAACTCAGCCACTCGGAATACCCGAGGACACCAGGGCCTCGTCCCGACTGCCGCGCGTGCACCCCCTTGGTATTTTTCTACCGCTGGGAGACAGAGAGGCTTCTCTTCCGTCCATTGTGTCGGCCATCGTTCGTCCCCAAGTACCGTTCGCCAGCTGATACCGAGGCAAGCGGAAATCGCACGGGAAAACGCGCGCGCTGGCCTGCGGCGCGTAACGCGCGTCTCCCTTCACAGGTGAATTCGCCTTTTTTCGCGTTTTTCGTTCCGTTCCGTTCCGTTCCGTTCCTTTGTTCGTCGGGTTCGACGTTTGTCGAAAGGGTGAATCGGAGCGACGAAGGGCTCCGTTTTTAACGAAGGGCACCGTCACAAAGCGTAAAGCGAGGAGGAATAAATATTTGTTAGAACAGTGGAGGTTGGAGGCTCTTATTAGGAACTGGGTGTCGGACTTTGTAACGTGAACGCTATAAGCTCGTTTCTATGACACCGTGCCTCGTTTAAACTTGCGGACTCTCCGTTATTTTCTCTGTTATTTGGAAGTATGGTAAAGGAGACAACAAGTGAATAATATTACAGTTTTGTGATTTTGAAGATGATATTTTAATGTTTGGTAACTCTTCGATCCTCTGTAGTCCAAATTATTTTTCAGACTTCTGACAAAATTCTACGATTGATGAACACTAGTAATGGTATATAAAATTCAAAATAAAAGTATGCATACACTTTCAGTCGGTCCCATAAATATTCGTATCCTCTGTTTATTGAAGGAATTTGTCTAAATTAAATGATAGGTTTGATGTTTCCAAATAAATTGTTCGTTATATTTGTACAAGTGTAAAGTTTATCCATGTACATATTTATAATGAAATATTTATATGGAAACACCGAACCTATTATTTAAATTAGACAAACTTCTTTAATAGATATAGGGAGGACAAATATTTATGAGACTGTCTATATATCTATACTCTCTTTACGTATGAAATTGCAAAACAATGATTGCAATCGGATTATTTATAGACCAATCTATTGCACTACAATCGCAATAGATACACATTGATAACAGAATTGAATCAGAGTAATGTACATAATACCTTAATGAAACTGTAATATTTCCAATTGTCTCCTAAAGTGCACGGTTACGCCCCAATTCCTTTCCGGGGTAATAAAGACGTTACTCGTGCTTAGATGCTCAATGAAATGTTCAACCATACGGTAAAGCAAAGTAATTGGATCCTTTCGGTGGAGTATAGTTTCGCTTACGCGAGTATATCCGTAATTGAATCGCGGATAAAAATATAAAACGAACGTCACTCGTAAACGGCGAATTGGTTGCTTCAAAACGAGTCAGTTTATATTCCTCCGGAGAACAGAGCGCGATGGCTGGCCCCAAGCGTGTTGCTATCACATAAACGACCAAGCAAAGATCTCCAATGATTCCCTGAGAAAGCCAGCCCACCCCATATCGTTTCCCTGTTCTTCCTTTCTTGTATGCTGACTTGCGCGCTTGTCTTACGAGTAAATAAATTCCTTCCTCTGCTTCTTCGGGCGCAACGTGGATATTACCAAAACTAAGTCTTAAAAATAACATCGAGGTGGGAATATCGGTACAAAAATAAAAATTTTGGGGTAGATTTCCTGGTTAGATTTTGAAATAAACGAAAACGGTGGTCTCTATAGCAGCGGTATAAAAATAAGGATATATTTATTCAAATTAAAATTTATTTTAACTTTGATAGTGTTTGAATATTTAATAAAATGAAACTTTATTCTATACTTGATAGAGTTTTAAATAAAAGATAACAGTAATCTTAATCTTATTTACGTCTAATTAATAAAGTCGAATCTTAATAATAGAGAAAGATCTACTTTACATCCTGTGAGATACCTCAGATGCAATAAATAAATTAAACCCTCGTAATCTTGGTCACGCAATATTAAGAAAGTAATTAATTTACGCGTGAAAATAATATCAAATTAATGTACAAATAAAAATATACAGAACCATATCAAGGTTGACCAATCGATTCTCCAAGCAATTTCAAATAGCCGCGGAAATATTTACCAGACAAAAATGAAACTTTCGGACAGATCCGACAAAGCCCACGAATACGGCCCAGGAGGTAGCATCGCGGTTTCAAAGAAAAATTTAATACCCGTTGCAGAGGAAGCTCTTTGTATCGTACGCGGCTGTGACGTTCACGTCGCAACAAAACGAATAGCCAACGTAAACGTCACTTTTGTCCACCTGTATTCTTTAAACCCTATTCTTCCATTTACTCCTCGCATTGTAATTCCAACCGAACGGTTTCGCTTGTGGCAAGTCTCTACGTGCCCAGCATGTCAAATTCGATACATAAAACTACCGTTGGAGACTCCTACCGTTACGAGCTTAACGTATCGTCAGCACGTGTCGTCGTCTACGTTGTCGTCGTCGACGTCGTTGGCATTATTATGGCGGTCACACGGCCGACCGTAAATAATTGGTATCGGATGCTCATTAACGAAATGACCCTCCGAAATCGCTTGGACACACCAGCGAAGAAGAAAATTACCTGGAAAACGAGAAAACGTACTCGACCGTCGAACGAGACGTACTATTAGTCCGAAGAACGAGAGGAGTCTTTGTAGCCGCTGAAACTTTGCTAATTTCGTATCCTTCTAACAAAGCCCTGTTAACTACGGGCGTTCGTTCACCGTGGAACGTGACTTATAACTTTAAACGGGTTTTATCGCTCCTAGGATAAACGTAAGGCGCGAAGGAGGCGCTAAGTTTGAATAATCCCTGCGTCCGCGCGATCTGTTATCGCCAGCAAGCCGAAAGATACGGTATTAAGGTATTATAGGCTGGAATTGAGACAAATAGATCCTTCTTGCAATTTTTCTATCTTGTAGGCCCTGAACTGTCTTGAAAATAGACTGCTATAATAAAATAAAAGTATGTCGATCTGGATACATAACCTCAAAAAAATGTAATGATCCAAAAGTGAATCGAAACGTTGAAATAATCCCAAGATTTAGTACAGGTGTGTAATCTAGATTATTACATTGATAATAAAAAGCGATATTAAACAATATTAACTACAAACTTATCCTTTGAGTAATTGCAATCAATTTGAACTACGAGATATCTCGTTAAACAATTTTCATATCACAAAAACTAGAAGAGATATTTAGGTGGCCTATATCTTCGTTGTATTTCATATCTCACTTGACTAATCTCCATTCGTTTGATAGCTATTCCAATTTTTATAAAAGCTTCTTGTTGACTGCACTTTAATCAAGATACTTATAGCATATCAAGACTTCTATTTTCATTTTATATACATTTAATTTTAAATCCAGCCTACAAACAATAAGATTACTTAAGATTATATATTAAATAAGATCTCTGCTTTGAAATGCCTCACACAATCGTGACATGATTTAAGAATTGTCTTTACGTGAAGTGGTGTCTCGGACTCTTTATCCCTAGCTGAAACTCACGAACAAGAAATTACAGAACAAAAGTAAATACTCACAGTTTAGGTATAGAAGGATTCCAGCGACGAAAACGAAGACGACAACGAGCAAGACCAGGAACAACAAGAGTATGGTAGGCCTGCACCAGGGATTCCCAGGCATTTCGGTTTGTCTGCCGTCTTTAGCCCGTTTCTGGTCGATGACGCTCGACTCCCCGCTGACATTGACGACGACACCCTTGTATGGATACTGAGGCGTCTTTTTCTCAGTCGGAAAACCGTGATCCTCCTCGGGATCGGAGTACACCCCGTACGACTCGAAATTGTTCTTCCTATACCCGTTCATCTTCTCAGCACTGGTCTCCTCCTGGTCCTGCGTCTTCCTCGCGTAAGCAGCCGACGACGAGGAGCCCAGCTCGCCGATCTTCAACGTCTGATCGTACGATTTGTCCTGGTATCTCGAGGAAGACGAGCAGTCGTACTTGGTTCGCTCGTAGCTCTTCGAACTGGTCAGCTCGTACTTGGAGTCGTAAGGCTTGCTGCCGGTATCGTACGTCTGCTCCTCGTACTCGTAAGACCTGGGCTCGTAGGACTTGCCAGCCTCGTACCTCGGCAACGTTCCGTACATTTTATTCACGGAGTGATACTTGTTTTCGTACTTCCTGGCGACGAGGTCCTGCTGCGCGGCGCAGGACAGCTCGTAAGCGGAATCGTGGGTCTTTACGCCGGATTCGTAGCCTTTCGAGGGCGCCGGCTCGTACACCTTCCCCGAATGATGGTGGTGGTCCTTCTTCGGCTCGAGTTTCAGCGTCTCCTCGGCGTATCTGGACGCGTATTCGTAATCTGTCAGATCTCTCGAGTATCGCCTGCCAGGCTCCTGGAGCTCCGCGGGGTAAGTCCTGCTGAGCTTCTGGGCATCGCTCCTCTCGTAGGGCGCATCCAGGTCCGACTCCTGATACGTTCTCTGATCCCCCCGGCGATCGTACCTCAGCCCATCCTCGGAATAAATTCTGTTATCGTAACGGTCGATATCCTCCCTGTCATAGGGGTTCCGTTCGTAGCCTCTGTAGCCTCTCGACGGGTCGTGGTAGCCCTGCTCGTAGGGGGGCAGCCCGGAGGCCGACTGGGGTTCCTGATAAGGTTTCGAGTCTTGGTACTCGAGGTACCGGGAGGATCTGCGCTCGTTACCATAGTCCATGGAGCCCTCGACCACGTTCGGCAGTTTGCTGCTTAAATTCTCACCGGTTCCGGCGGACACGGCCTGACAGCTCTCCGCATGCTCGACCAAGTTCGGCAGCCGGGACAACGAGCTACCTGGAGTGTTCTCTGTCAGATCGAGCTTCAAACCGTTGCTGCTCGTCCTGCGCATCTTCGGGAATTCGCATGATCGGTTTCGTGCAACGAACGACCGCGACAACCGCTCGTTCGCTTCGATCGTCGACGTGCAAGCGCGACGATCGTCCGATCGCGACTTTTAGAATAACGGGACGATCATTTTGCGGTTGGTTAGTGGGTAGATGGCGTTACGAGGCGTGGGTGTTAGTAAGTGACCGTCACCGAATCTGGAAAGAAGAGAAGAGACCGGGCGTTAATTTTGTTATTGTGTTAGCAGGAGGATGAGGGAGGGATCGTGGGATAGTTTTTGTAAATAAATAGAAAGTTGAGAGGTGGACAGCTACGATAGTGGTCGAATAATTGAGGAAAATGAAAATGTACACAATATTGTATATTATATCTAAACTACAAATATATACTATGTACCTAGCCTTTTTATAAATAAATAGAAAGTTGAGAGGTGACTAGTTATAATAGTGTTCCCATAATTGAGAGAAATACAAATGTACTTGTGCTGACACATATTTCATCTATATTACAAATATATAGTATGTATCCAACGAATAAATTGTACAATATGTAGGCTTAAAAAGCATTTCTGAATGAAGAGATACGAGGAAGAAATTATTATAAAATGCGACTCGTAGCGCGTATAATGACTCCACTCGTTTCTCTGCTATAATAATCGTTATAATTTTACCTAACAAATCTATTTTATGAAAATATATTAATTGTAGTATGAGCTGTATAATTCTTATGCGAAAATGACTGCATAACAGGTATTTTAGGTTGCCTGGGTGCATTGACGTGACGCGTGTCTAAGGCGATCCAACGGTTTCGCCAAGGTCTCTATGCGTGCTTATCCGTGGTCCGTTATCGATGTATGTATCTGAATACAGGGTGTTCAGAGCCGCAATATTCCGTAAGCGCTCCTCCAGACTACGATTACAGCCGTATGCTCGGTACCTCACGAATGGTCGATATAACAATGACGACGATAATACTCGATCGTGCGTGACCGAAATGCAACGTTCGTTGCGGCCGACGATAATACCAATGCCCGAATTCACGTGCCCCGACTAAATTTCGACGGAAACCGAAGCTCTTGTCAAATAAAATTAACATTTCGGATCCTCGTTGCTTTGACAGAAAACTCACTGACCGTTACCACTTGAAGCCTCAGACATTGTAAAACTGAATGGGGTACTTGGATATAGTGTGTTTGAAAAGAGGTGATTTTGCCGTTAGAACGTAATAGTTTATACGTATTTTGTATGTAGTTTATACTATTATTATCATATTTGTAGAACGTAGATTGTGTGTTATATATAATGTATGTTTATAATACGTATGTATGTATTTTATTTTGTATGTTCGCTTATGTTATACTTCTTCTTTCGTTCATCATTTTTATTTCATTTTACCAGCCTCTGAAAGAATTGTTGATACTTCTATAATTACTGATATCATTTTCTTTTAATTTATCTTTTATTTTATTATTAAGGTGATATTTCTCCCAGAATAAAATTTCAATTTATATTCCTCATTTCCTGATTTATCATTTCAAATCTAAAGCCTTTATACTTTTATTTCACAACCTGATCCGTAAGATTTGTTTCAGAAGACAGAATTAACCATAAAATTAAGAATTCCGTTCCGAAAAAGTACTCTCTAAATATATACTTACTACATCGAATACGATAGGCAATACACGACAGAATAAACAAAAATAGTTGTTATTCAGAAAACGTTAATAGCTGAGAATTAAACAGGACCGAATGACGTGTGATTGTATTCCAGGAATAAATTTATAATTTCCCAATCACAATCGAAGCGACGAGGCTCCTCTAATGGTTATCAATTCGTAGACGGAACTCGGGACGGCCGTCCCGGGGGACGATCGATAATTAATTAAGCATGATTGCAGAGAAACGACAAAATGTCACGTTCCCGGAAGTTTCCGCGGAAGCGCCTGCAAGAATATCGTTTCGCCGTAGTTGCGAAACTTCTCGAGTAGTGTACAATGAGTGCTCCGCAAACAGTGTCCCTCGAGAATGGCGTTTATCTTTCATTCGTACGTTACGTGAAAGCCGCGCTTTTATTAATGTATAATGGAGTAATCCGGGCGCCGCGCGATAAAACGAAAGTTTGCTCCCTCCCGTAATTGAAAATCTTCGCTGGGTGAACGAACGATGATACCTTTAACCAAGGCGATTCAAATCGGAGTTAGTCGATCCTCCTGCCAGGCAAGCATTGATTTTGCATGGAAATACGTTGACGCTACTCGTCATCCGTAGAAGACAGTGCATTTACAATCTGTTTGTATAATATATTTACTTATGTCTCTTTACAAAGACGTACCAATGTTGCATTAACTTGTATCGTGCTCGATTAGCACGATTAACGATTGTTAGAGATCCTGAGAAAGTTTCAAGTAGAATACACCAACACTGGTCAGACACGTGATTTGTACTGGAATTTCCAAATGGAGATCTAGGACTATGGTTTTTAATAATAACGTACACCTATCAGGATTGGCAGCGTGGATACTTGAAATAAATGTTATTATATAAACTTTTATTTAAACTAAGAAAATCGGATATACTTTACACCATTCGTATTTTACTATATATACTGATACTTAAAGCCTGTTTCAGAAAGTCCTTCATAAATAAATATTCAATAGAAAAAATAAAGTGAAAAATTTAGCTTCATGTAGAATGAAATACACAGCCGCTTGGTTTGTCTGACCAACGATGGGCACTACTACTTCCTTCAGTCAAAAGCCTGCTGTATTTGACGTGTACGAGTAACAGCTTTAACCGTTTGACTGCTAAGCAATTCTTGCAGGAACGCACGAAAACTGCGGGACATATTTTAACTTGATGTCAAAGACACACTGAAACTCGCAGCGCAAAAGTGTTGCGTCGCGATTTTCGAGGCAAATGAACGCAGCGCTTTTGCACTGCGTAGCAGTCAAACGGTTAATCTCCAATGGCTTAAAACTCTTTTCCCTTACTATTTAAATGTCTATTGACTTCCGAAGTGCCCCAGTTTCCCATATAAACCGCAACACCCCTTTCGAACGAATTCCCCTAAACGTTGCGGGGACACGGTTTATCCAACGCAAGGATTTGCACGCGTGTATGGGCGACGCCGTTCGAAAAGAGCGTGGATATTCCGTTTTTAGCCCGGGTGTATTGTCATAACGAGGTGACCCGTAATTACGAGCATCTTTTTTGCGAACGAACGTCGACGGTCGCTCGCCAAGGGGGTGACGGGGGTCGACGACTAGCTGGCGCTCGTACGGAACATTCAACGACTGGCAATCAGGATTCAGGAAACGGCGGCGCCTTTATCCCGCTTCTATCCGGACCGACCAACGTTCCCGTTCCCGCTCGCTTTTTACAATTCCCGGAAAAACATTTTTTCCCCGACCTCCCTCGCCGGTCCTGACCCATGGGGTGTACCAGGATCCCTCACCACGCCCATCCAGTCGTCGTTTGCATAAAGTGAGCTAATCTGCGCTTTTAATATACGCAAATGAAGTTACGCTCCGGAACTAATCATATTTGCATGCGGAACAGCAATCTCCTTTGAGCCCTTGTCGTACTTATTACTCGCCTTTGAGCCCTCGACGTACTTATTACTACAGTTTAGTCGCTGGCGAACATTTTACGACGTGGAGCCGACCGGAATGATAATGCACATCGATCAGCCGATCGGTGTTGCTAACGTCTGCAACACGCGCGCATGTGTGCGCCAGTGGTGCTGGGACGAGCGCATCCTTGAAGGGAATTCAGATTCGGTGAACAAGATGGTTAAAATATATTTTCAGATATTTTTACGGAGATGCTTTTATTTATAAAATACAGTGCAATGTAGAGAATAATGTTTTCCTTTTAACGTAGTATTTTTAAGCTGGGGCCACTTGAAATTAATAATAATGCGAATAGAAAGTGACAGTTTTAATGGAATATCCGCATTTTTTTATATTTCTAGTGACACAAACCTAAAAATACTGTGAAAAGACAAAATTAATTCATACATTTTAATGTATAGTACAAATAAAAGAGTCTCTTTAGAAGCTTTTTGTACATCATTTTTTCTTTAATTCTCTTACTCTTATAAGGAACATTAATTTTTTCATTGTCATAAGATTGAATAGATTGGGTGGATTATATTTATAATAGATATAATAGATAGATACAATCACAAGATTGTACGATAAGACTATAGAAGTTTATCTTACTTAATTTTCATTTTTCTTTTTTAATTCTCTTACTCTCATAAGTAACATTAATTGTTTGACTGTGCCTTTCATAAATAACTTCGGTGTTACATATTTATTTTACTCTCCCAATATATGTATATGTACTTAGTAAATCCGATTGCAACAGTTGCGAGTCCCATAGAAGTCTCCTAAAAGACCCAGTAGGAACACGATTAAAATAGAGTAACGTAAGAAGCATTGCCTGCGCAAGACTACCGTTACTTAGATAACCATTCGATAGAATTACATGCTCGTGTTCAAAGGGAATTTCCAAAGACTCTTATTCTTCAGCTCGTCAGCCTTACGTAACCCCTCAATCGGTAACTCGACGATCGAAGTTCCCTCCTTCGTAGTTTGTTAGTTACGACACTCGAGCGGTCTGGATAAAATTGGTCGTTCGGCGGATCTGGAGGGAACCCTCCTCTGAATAACTTACGGGATTAATGAGGATTCAAAGTCAGAAGACAGTCGGTCCCTCCCCTCCCTTTTCGCGATAGCTTGGAGATTCTAATTAAAACGAGAATGCAGTGCGTCGTAATTTCACCGACAATTATTTCCTTCCGTGAGATACGCGCCGACACGAGCAAATCCCCGATGTCTACGATTTTAAATGGATCGGAGGAATGAAAGCGAAAGAATCCCGCCCATTCGAGAAGATTCGACGTCAGCGTGGCTCGTTTTGACTGATGACGACCAGAGACGTTTCGTATGAGTGAGTAGGTTTTGCCCGGTACAAAGACACTTGTTCAGAAAAACATTCTTACTTATTCATTTATTTATTTATATGTGGGTTAAATAAAGTTACCCTTTATTGCATAAATTCTTCCACAATCATAGAAATAATAGATTACAATAATAATAATAGATTTACAATGTAACCCATTTTTATTATATAATAAAACACAAGATTGACTGTATCTGTAGGTGGTTTATTACGAAGATGAATTGTTAAATATTATTATAATCTGCAATCCAATACAGTATGCGATGACAAACAGAATCAAAAGCTTTTTTAAAATCTGTCTTTGTTAAAATATAATTTTAAGAGAATAGATTACATATCCTAACTTTAGTAGTACACTGATTTGGGTCAGCTAGAAACATTATCAGAATAAATGTAATTCAAGTTCGTGTGACCTTATACCGAACTATTTCCCTTATTCTTAATTTTGTTTGTCATTACGAAGTCACCACATCCAAATCTTTTATATTCAACAAATGAAAATCATGTAACATGGTTTTTACCCTAATTCGATTTTAATTAACTTCGTTAATTTATATATAATTTTAAACTCTTCAAAGTACAGACATTAAAGTTTAGAAAGAAGAGTTTGCGTAGTGCAATATTGTTAAGCATTCATACGCGATGGAACTAATCATCCAACTTTCGCTCTGAAAGAACACTTTTTAATTCCACACACACTTGGCAAACTGACATTAAATATCGCAAAGTTTTTACACTCGAAACGGTAGCGTTCGTTCAAGCCGTCGCGGTAGTAAAATGCATAACTAGTCGAACAAATTTTCAATTCCATTAAACCTTTGCTTACGTTAATTAAATTTTTATATTCAGAAATAGTGTCAACCGTTAACCGTTATAAATGAAAAATAAAATTCAAGCTGCTCAAAGGAACAGTGTCATCTATCAAATTCTCTCTATCTCATTTATCAAAAAAGCTAAATGAACGAAAAATTTTAAATAAAATAGTAAAGCAAAGCAAAATGTGGGATAGTTTTAACCCACCTAACTTCAAAGAATTAACTATGTAGAAAGGACTCGTAGAACGTTTCGAACGTAGCGAGCACGCGAAGCAGTGAATTAGTTTCGAACGAAGTGATTAGTAATTAGATATTAAATCATGCGCAACACCGAGTCATTACGCTTCACAAAGGATTTAACGTTTCGAAAATTATGATATTACTCATTCAGCAAAGCCAGATTAGCGAAATAACATGCGCGCCTGTGTAAAGAGGTTGTACAAAGTTCCGCGAGACAAAGGACACAACATTAATCCATACGGTAATCTCTCTGGTTGTCAGTTTTTGTCATTCGCCGCGTCTCCCCGGTACCTCGTTCCCGTCGCCAGCTGGCAATTATTGTCACGGAGGAACGTCGAGCAGCTGTAGCTATTTCTCAGTCGTGTTTTCGGATTAGTAACGTCTTACAGTGACGCTCAGCGCTTGAATACCGTCGCGTGAAACTGTTTTCCCTAATGAAGCGTCGTTAAAACTTTCCTGATACTCGACGGACATCATCGATGATCCATGGCGCCGATATCACTTCCTGGGTTACTTTGTTGTCAAATCGACCAGATATCTCGATACTGCCGAATATCCACGGCGATAATTACGTCTTTCGAACAAAATGGCTTTGAAAACGGATATCACTTACAGTCTGTCTCACAAGTATTCGTACCCTGTACGTCTACCGAAGGAATTTGTCTAAATTAAATGATAGGCTTGATGCTTCCAAAAAATTTGTCACTATAAACACATACATGTATTAAGTTTATTCGTGTACATATTTATAACGAAACATTTATTTGGAAACCAACGCGAACGAAGTGATTGTATCTTGTTTGAAATTTATTTGATATTTATTTTCATATTCTTCAAAAGTTGCTCATCAGTTATTTTCTCTTGAAACCGATTGCTTCGTGCATACGTTTCCCGTTTATATTAAAAA
This sequence comes from Hylaeus anthracinus, assembly GCF_026225885.1. NCBI lineage: Eukaryota > Metazoa > Arthropoda > Insecta > Hymenoptera > Colletidae > Hylaeus > Hylaeus anthracinus. Next base: position 12,411,870 of record NW_026534341.1, on the reverse strand, counting down.
TGAATTCCTCCACAGAACGATATAATGTAAATAAAATTTTCCTTCATCGAAAAGTGTTACTTATATTTTTTCCGACGAATGTCTTCATGATGAATATATGTCCATCCTCTTCAGTAAAGATTAATTAGTCTTCGCTCCAAAGATTCAAACAAAAATTCATATTTATCACCAAATGCTCACTTCAAGAGCCAAATAAACAATTCAAATATTCAGCTCATAAATACCACCACGTTCTATCTCTATCAATGCTAACACAGTTTCTGACTACAAAAACCTGAATTTAAATATCACAGACCGTTCTCACAGTCTTTGACATTCACCTGCTTCGCATTCAGTACGCAATTCTCTCGCATTTTCGCTGTTTCTCCAATAAACAACGAATCCGCGGAAAGAGTAGCGAAGCGTTTGCAATATGTTCCAAGAAATCATTAACCTTTCATTCCAGACGACGCGTGCACAACATTCTTACTCCCCCTTGCAACTGAAAAACGTTTTCTCTGCATAAGCGTCGGCAAATTTATCGTGCCAACGTTCACCGCAGATCGTCGTCGAATTTTCGAACATCCCGCCGCGCCGACATCAATAATTTCAGACAGTCGAACGCGAGCATCATTCCCGATGGAAATTTCATAGCCAACCCACGGAAGTTCCGGTTTAAACCCATCGTTTCCTCCTGACGTTCGACGCCGTTCGCGGGTGCATTTTTCGCACATTTATTTGACAATTTGGCACGCTCCGATCGAGTCCGTTTCCCTACCGACCCGAATCACCCGTCGCGTAGCCCCCCTTTCGGTGGTCGCGTAAAAACTGTTGAATTATTTATGTTTTCCCCCGGGAGTCCGCAGTTGCGCCGCTGGATGCAAATGCATCTCCTTTTTTGCCGTCCCTTTGAATGTTTAATGCGATCCCCGGTGTTCGCGTTCGGTCAGCCATCGAGGTACGGAAGGCTCGAGCGTTAAAACGGAAACGAGTCGAAGAAATCTGGGAATCGAAGGAAAGGAATTCCAGCGAATGGGCTTTGGTTGCCTAGTCGTCGACAGCCATGAATTTCACGATGTGGCGAAGTCACTGCATTCCTTAGGCGGGGGATACCGTCTTCCAAATCTTTAATTTTCGGGAGCTTTTGAAATATTTGTCTGATATTTGAAATATTCATTTGTAAAGCCTTGGACAATGTATAAATTATTCGTTATGAGTGTTTTATAGGTGGCTTGACTAATCCATAGTCTTCTATTTACTATTTTATTATCCCTAATTTTATTACAAATTTTAGAAATTTCTCCAAAATCTCAGTTAAATCTAACCTAAACCTAATGATACCTCCATCATTTAATTTCTGTTGAATACGTAAAGGAACATAGCAGATTCAAAACATACAAATCATTCGTCTTTAATCTAAACGTATCTACATTTGTTATTATTTAATTCGTAAAGTTATCATAATTCAGACGAAAGTTACATTTGAATTGAAATTATTGGAATTTACACGAATCCTGATATCGTTTTTCACAACTCGGGAATTTTTTCGCTGTAAGCAGGACTGAAAATGCGATATAATAAACCAGGTAACTGAATCTCGAATAGAATGCATGGCCAACCGCCCAAGTACGATGCGTGAAAGCGTTTTGATGTTTGGCGAAAACACACGTTGAATTTTTATAGCCGCGCGTCAACGCCATTTAAAGGACAATAACAAATATTTTGCAGTCGGATGCGTCGATGAAAAGTGGAGAACGAGCACGCAGTGGAACAAAATCCCAGAAAACTGACAAGGACTAAAATATATCTGAGGCTCGAAGATTTTTTGATAAAATGTAGTGTTTTAAACCTCATCCACCGAGAATATGCGCAATTATTCCACTGAGTGCGACGAGACATGTATAAAATTACTTTAAAATTGTGGAATTACGAAAATTATTTTCTGCAAGACGAAGTGTTTTGTTAAAGTCTGTACCACATCGGTATACAATGGAAATTTCTAATAAATTTGTACTTAAATAATAAAGTTGTTATAAGTTTAAATTAAGATATTAAAAATATATTGAATTATAAAGCGTGTAGATTTCTTTTCGAAATCATAAAAATTCAATACAGTTTTGGTTTAATTCAGTACCCTATAAATTCAATCAAAAATGTACATCAAATAATATCACTTAATGTATAATACTTAACATTGGTATCGTAAAATAGAATTTCTCATAAATGTTTAAACCTATTCCTGTTCTTCTATTACACCTTCGTATCTCTCTAGCCTCGTGAACTATTATTTTAAAAATTTAATAACACCGATGCCCCACTATGGGAGTCATCGTACCAGACTTCATGATTTTTCCATGAGCTTCTGCACGTGTATAAAATATGTTTAACGAGATTTTAATTTAATATGGTTCTCGAGAATAAAACAAAAGTAATATTTTATTCAACCTTGTATTTTTTGTATGCTATTGTCTATAAGCCATGCGTTCAACACTCGAATTCTCCAATAACAGGTCCGCCAACGACGTGTGATGGAAGACGTAATTTATGTGAAATTTATTTGAAATTTATTTTCATATTCTTCAAAAGTTGCCCATAAGGTATTTTCCCTTGAGACAGATTGGCTTTCTCATGCACATGTTTCCTGTTTATATTAGAGAAGAATTTACAAAATTGTATGCGATTTTTTAATATTATTACGATAAGTATATTACACTCAGTGTTAGTACAGAACTGGAATAAAACATGTAATTAGTAATTACTAATTACCTATAAATGTCATTGATAATTAATTCACACGAGGGACAAGTTTATAGCCATTTGAGTCACGGTGATCGTAAATTTTCTTTTTGAAACAACAAATTTAATACCACTTTTTATTATCAAAATAATAATCTAGATTACACATCTGTATTAAATCTTGGCGCCCAATGCAAGACGCTTTAAATTTGCCTGGCAGTGAATGGATTAACCGATGTTGATAAACGTCCCAACGTGATGTGAAAGACGTGGCACGAATAAACCGTGCGTAACCCCATTGTATCTTCGATCTTAATTGAGACAACGAACGAAGGGAAACAAGGATACGCGAGGAAACGGACTAGTCGACGAGAAGGGAAGGTGAAGCGCAGGTGAAATCGATTTTGCCCGGCTGCCGCGTCGACCTATCGCACGAGTCTCGAAAGTTACGTATTAGGTGCTTCAAGCGTAATAGGTGCAATCAAACGTTAGAATTACGAGTAGAGCATTGACGGGGAAGGAGAGCGAGGGGCGAGCGAAAAGGGTTGCCACAGAGTTTCAGTTTCAGGTGCATAAACGAACGTGCAGATGCACAAAAGCCTGCGCACCTGTAACTTCGGTCACGTTGGGTCGAATGGCCACATTTGAAGGATAAATGAAGTCAAGGAAATCAAGGGTAACGTACGGTGATCAATTTCCAACGTTCACCTCAAAATTTTTAATCCTTTTCACTTCTATCTAGCAAATTTTGTCAGTTATTACGTAAAATACATTTTCTTCATTAAAGACTAAAAGATTTCATCTAATGCGATTCCTGTTCTCACATTTTGCAACGAGATGGCACAGAGTGCAAAGGGCTAAAATATTCTCCTCGTAAAACGGAAGCTGCACAGGATGTTGAATTTAGGTTTGTATAACAGCCCTTCACTTACACCTCATCCCATAGCTCCTTTTCTTTTCATTTCTTTACAACAAAGTTGCCTTACACCCCTATTATGTTTATCTTGTTACAACTTGCACGTTAAAGACGTAAAGTAAATAAGATAAATAAAACGTTGAAACCTGCTCTAAGAACAAAGGGGTTTCAACAGCAGAAACGCGTAATCCGGTGATAATTTTCACAGGAACGAGCGAGTAAAGTTTTACCACGTCCCTCATCGCTGGTAATCTTTCCAGGAGCCTTGAACCTTTTGCTATTGCGACCATAAAAATTCCTCCGCCCTGTCTCCGACCCCCAACAATTATTCCAACTTCCACGAAGACAATCGCGACGCGGCGTTGAGTAACTTCACGTCGCGAGTTTGTCGCAAACACGCCAGACTTTGCTTTCGGGTTCGTGGATAAGAAATCCGCTAACAATAAGCAAAGGCGAAACCACGATGCTGCAGGTACACGCGTCGTGGACGAGTTCGTTACCTTGTAGAGAAGCAAGTTGGCCCTTTCGTCCAAATTAAGGGCGCTACGCGAACAACAGTAGAAGAGTATTCTAGAAAATTTTGGAAATTTAGTTGCAGTTTAGTTAGAGTTTATTTGGAATTCATTCAGAATTTATTTGAAAATTATTTAAAAAATGTACATTTTAAAAATGTAAAACGCCATATGCTCATAAATCGGCATTTTACATTTTTAAAATGTACATTTTTTAAATAATTTTCAAATTTTATGAATTTATATATATAAATTCATAAATTTCTTACATGCATTTCAATTTTATGTTGTGAATAACTTGTTCTATTTTGAAAACATGAAAAATAGTACCATGCACGTATAAGATTTTTTTGAATCGATACGTAAAATTACAAGCGATTTTTAATCAAGGTTCGAGCACTCGCGGCGTTTTAATTTGTTTCATGAATTGTTCATGAATTTTGTTTATAGACGTGACGGATTAATGAAAAGCTTTCTTTTTCGCACGAGACTTCGCTTTCAGGTTCACGGGAGGAGAAAGGCGCCATTGGTACGTGCGCGCGAGGGCGAAGGAGCGAACACAATGCGACAGGTACGTAGGTTGTGCACGTGTCCGTTAGCCTGGCCCCGGTATGGCACTTTTGTGTCCAACAGAAGTCTGCATTACGCCCCTGGGGGCACTTTCGTGCCCCTGCAACGTCTCGACCGGAAGAACCTTCGCCAGGTCCGGCCTCGTGCTCCCTTTTGGTCATTTGCTCCCTTCCTTTTCGTCTTTCTCAGCGTTTCTTTCGGTCCATTCCCGTATTCTTCTACTCGTCGTTAAATAAATACCTAAACACGAGGAGAACGACACCCTATCGTTGCTCCTTTCGACTCGAGGGTGTACCCTTACCCTTATATTTCTCGTTGGCCCACCCCTGCACGCGTAAAAAGGCAACCATGGCTGGCTTGTTTCAGTGAGAACAAATTTATACTTTAGACCATGGAAAACGCTTGACCATTCTGTTGCCACGATCCAGAAGTTCAACAGTTTTAATGTGTTAATTAGTTTATACAAGTTGGCACAGGAAATCCTGTTATACAGGGTGTTCAAAAAAAAGCATTCAATATTTATATGGTGTATAGGGCACACTGTATTGAGTAAAAAGCTTTAGTAAACATAGGTCCAAAGGTCAACCGTTTCTGAGATATAAACATTTTTGTTTGCTAGTATCATGATTGACTTAATACTGGGTTTTTGATACTTATACAAGATTTTCCACGTGTCCACCGCTCATTTCTGTACACGAAATTGAAAAAATGAAATTGACGAAATTGTCGGGACTTGAATGGGAACATTCAAAACGCAATTTATAAACACTGACATAAACATCGCATGCGATGGAAGCAAGTAAGTCAATCATGATACTAGCAAACAAAAATGTTTATATCTCAGAAACGGTTGACCTTTGGACCTATGTTTACTAAAGCTTTTTTACTCAGTACAGTGTGCCCTATACACCATATAAATATTGAATGCTTTTTTTTTAACACCCTATATAAGAGTAAGTTGCAATATTTGAGCGTTTTTAAAATATATTTGCTGAAATTCATTATAACTGTTTACAATGTTTAGTTATCAAACATGTTATACAAGGTGAGGCAGCTAAACTGTTACAGAACGAGTCCATCTTATATGACTACCTTTTTTCCGGTCCAGTTTCTGAGTATCAAGGCCACAGCTATTTTTTTAAATGAAACCATAGGATTTTGTTTACACATTATGAAAGCTGATGTTCAGACGTGTAGTTACAAAATGTCTCTAATGAAAAACTAAATTACTATAGATGGAAACTCCACGTAAATTGAAAGATTCTTACAAGCTCTAAACTTTCCAAAATTAATTCGCAATAAAATTATGTGTATTATTTTTAAATAAATAAAATTCCGTGATTTTTCATTGGGCACTTTGGTTTACGTGTATCCAACAGCAACCATTCGATCTGCCATAATCACGGTGCGAAAATAATACACGTCGCCGCTTCGTCGACTACCGTTTGCTGAAATACCATCGACATTATTGACACTGGGTGGCAGAACGTCGTTTCGTCGATTTCTTCGCCATTCCGTCGTGTCGTCCTTAACTCTATTTTGCGCGACCGGTTCGTCTAATAAAAATCTAACGTCAACAGCGCAGAACAAACGCAATTACGTTCAGCTTCCGAAAGCGATTACAAGATTTTCCGGCTCCGCGACTCACCGCGAAGTGCCGCACGTGAAAAGGGATCGAAGCAGGTGGAGACTTTTTTTACTTTATTTTCGAACCGTATCGAGCACGATTTTTGAGCCGAATTCTAAATTTAACAACGTGGTCAGCTTATTCACACGGAAACGTTATTTAATTGTGCTTGTGCAGGTGTAACAGGGATGAAGTTAACCTAACCTCATTATTTTCTTGTGTTTAAAATTTCAGAAGGTTTCCTACAATCACTTTTGAATTATAAAATTCTATGTGATTTTATGTATCATGAATTTGATTTAAGCGACGAACTATTTTGTCATAGTTATTACACTGACGAATACTTCTTACAATAATGTGATTGTTTGTATGTTACCTGTAAGAAGTAAAAGATAAAATCTTTAGGAAGATGTAAGGTATTTATTTAAAACAAAAATCAAAGAGAAACTACCTAGGAATTTATGCAACATCTTATTGCATTACATATTTGATATTGCTCTGTAAACAAGAATTATAAATATGTATAGATAAATTGAAGTAACTTATGCACATTACATTACAAACAATTTTTGTAAGTGAAGTTGCTTCTTTAATTTAGTTTCAAATATACAGATTTCGTACCTAATCAGAGAAAGCAAATATGTATTTGGAATATAAAAAGGATAAATACGTAAATTAAACCACCTATCATCAAGAGTACGTATCCGTTTAATTACATTTTCAATTACGGCAAACATCGTTTAGTTCAAAATTCAAATTTCCCTAATCCAGCGTGACGTACTTAGTTTTTGTTTCCACTGCGGAATTTCACAAAGTCGAATCAACGCTTCGCCGTCTGGCGGGTCGGATCTATCGATCGACGAGCCCCTCAGCCCGAAAGTTGGTCTGGAACCAAGGGAAAAAGAAGAATCTCGAGGTTCCTGGAGAAGCGGAACCACGGAACGGGACGAACGGTGGAATGAAGAGATCCTAAAAACGTTGGTCAGGTTCGATGGGAGCGGACGGTCCAGAAAACCAGCGGGCAAAAAATCTGCGAAGAATTACGATTAAGGGAGAGAAAAAAAAACTCTTCTTCGACCCGTTCCTGCATAATTAATTAGTTTCACTGGGCTGCAATTACGGCACGTTTTCCGATGAACCGCTCGAATGATTTCCGTGGGCGCGGGAAAAAACGTCGGATGATAATGCATCCACCCTCTGGCTGTCACGACTGTGGAAAAGACGAGTTGGCTCAGAGAAACGATGAAGAAGCTTTCTCAATCCTACGCTAACGGTCCCGTGTAAATAAAATTTGCATCGCGCTGCCGGTCATCGGATTATCGACTTACCAGCTGACTCGATAATATCGTGAGAGTTGTGGAATAGGCAAATTTTTACTTCCGAAGAAATGCACTCTTAAGTATTAACCAATTCTTGCACTATTATTTCGTTTTTATTCTCAGTGCAGCGAATGAAGTCTTTAAATAAAAATAATAAAGATAAGAACAGGGTATGTGCCAGGAGATACTATAAAATTAAAGAAAAATAGCGTGGTGTAGTTGAAGCACGAGAGGAAAGACTCGGAATAGGATAAGAGAGTCGAGGGTAAGGGAAAACGGTCTGTACATAGTCAGACATATGTAAGATGCAGCGACAAGAAGGTATTCATTTCCCTAATACGATAAGTCTATTATTCAAGAAATACTTGGGAATAGAAGTTGCTTGCATTACTAAAAACACGTACTTAAATAACAAAAATAAAAATGCATTGCATTTTCAATGGAATCATTATAAAATAAGCTGGTAAATAGTATCTACCTATGCAGCTTAAATACAAACATATTCAAGAGGAAATCATTTTTCCGTATAAATCTTTTTAAACCATACAGAAAGAAGTTCGTGGGGCCATAAAATGACAAGGTTATACTTTGCAAGATAAATTTTAACAGAAAACAATTCTTGGGACCGAAATTACACATAGTTATGCTTCACGAAATGAGTTCAAACAGGAAGAGATACTTGGGACCAATAAAAATGACAAAAATATACTTTTCAGAGTGGATTTGTACAAGATAAAGTTTTGAGATTAAACAATTACAAAGTTATACTTTATACAATGTTATTGTATACTTGATACAAAATTATACAAAGTTATACCTGATAACAAGTTTATACAATGAATTTAAACAAGGGTTTGAGCCAACAAAAGACAGAAATTAACGAACTAGTGCCACTCGTCGGCTCGAAATTTCGAAAATTTTGGTTTCGACGAGTAACTGCGATGAAAACTCGTTAACTGGCCTTGGTAATAATCGAACGTTCCGTGGCAAATTCTATCTAGTCGAGCCATTCCATTAATAATCACCGTTTAGTAATCACGTTACACGATTCAACTCCATCTCGTGAACTTTCTATCGCGCTGCGCCCGATCGATATCAGTTTGGGGAGAAATAAAGCACGAAAGTGAAGAACCGGGAGGTAGAGAGATCGACATCGATCATTTCCGTGCGATTTCACCGATCGAAATTCCGGTCATCGATAATCAGCTGCGGAGAGGTCTGATTCAGCGAAAGGTTTCATATCGGATGGGCGTGCAGACCTGATAAGCTTCAACTTTACGATCGAACGATGCCCTCGATCACGTACACGCTACTCCGCCACCAATCACGAGCTTAAATAAATTTCTTTTAGACGAAGGAGAGGTCTATTATTTAATTGCCCTCTATACTCGTGTTTGTTACTTTTGTTGCGATGCTAAGCGAAAAGCAAATTGTAATGAGTGCGTTTAGTTATCTTTTTGAAGTCATGAAGTTTCTGAGCCAGTGTTTCATTATATCATCGTTTGTTCTTTCCTGGTGAAACGCTTTACTTGATTCTTGCCATCGAATATTGCCGTCGTTGTCTGCAATTTTAAATTATTAATTATAGAAATTAATTCTGTGCCTTTCCAAGGCAAACTTACTAAATATTTGTAAAGAAAAATCATACAATTTTTAATCTTTCTTTTATTATGCATTAAAAGAGAGCACGTATCGTTGTAAACCAAGTGTTATATGTGAACTAAATAAATAAAGTGTGTTCTTCGGTGGGTAGAGTAAAGCAGACAGGAATTACATTATATAATATTGCTATGACAATATTTTCGTGAATTTCATGATAATAATTAACAAAGTTATACAGAAGTTGCTCAGAATCTAAATGCTATCTGAAGAGAGCTCTCGTGGTCATCGATAAATTAGTTGTCGTCTGTTTTGTTTCATTTACTGGAAGCATGCTTCACTTTTATTTTTCATTATTACCATCATCTCTTTTACGTCTGTATTGAACAATCCTGTAAGGCCATTGATAAGATGAAGATGTAATAAATATACTACAACATGTGCAGCAGAGATCAGATTTAACACAGTATAAAATACACACAATCTTGAAGTGGTTCTAGCAGAAGTTATATTGGTTGGATATTTTCAAAGGAGAAAGCTTCTAATAGCGACTAGAAAACGTAAGCTTCTTACCTAAAATACAAGAGCGCCGAATATTACGAGCGGGTAGAAACTTTGGGAAACCCTTAATTCTCTATATATTAATCGCGGTTGAGCTTTATTAGCTTCACGAGCCACTGCTACCCTCGATAAGACTTTAATCCCCGATCCTTCATCTATCTAGGAACGAACGCACGTGAATGCACGTACTTCTAGTGGGAGCAATTCACGGAAGTATAAATTACCAAAACGTTCTCAACCCTGTTTCGAATTCCTTCCAGCAATTGTTATACTAATTTATTCCTACGTAACAACATATTGAAAACTATCATACTGATGTTTTGGATTGTAAGCTTTTTACTCCCTTATTATATTTTTCTATGTATTTTCTATTATTGCAATACTTTGCAACAATTTGTGGATGTAAAAATTTCTGAAAACGGTTTAAGTTTACGGAAACGAACGGAATGAAGGAATTGCATGCAACGACAAAAAGATTCACTTTATTATATTCTTTTCGCGAACAAAGGATAAAGCTAAAATTTGTTTCATGTTCACCGGATATTTAGTAAGCGTCCTAAAAGACACCGCCTGGATTAATTAAAATGGCGGATACTTCGCTGGCGTATTATTAAAATTGTGCACACGGGGAAGCGAGTTGCGCGAGGACCGAATGCTCGGCATTGCAATCTGGGCCATTCTATCGAGTAAAATGTTTCGTCCGTCCTCTTTGCCCGGGTATTTTATAATTTCAACATTCGTTAGAGCGTAATTAAAAGAAGGGATGATAAATGTCCCGCGAAACACGCCCGCTGTTGCAACTTTCGCGCTGCAAGTACAATTTTTCGCTATTCGCAACGCCCAAAAATTCACGGAATTTTCTCATCCTTCGTTTCAAATCGTCCGACTATCTTTCTCTCCCTCTATCTTTGTTTCATTCGCGTACTCCGTCTTTCTCTGGGCGTATAATGCTGTAGGTTCGGGGAATGGGAAAAAATTTTATTGGAACGGACACGGTTGGTCAGGGGGGTGACGTTCGTCGCTGGCATAAAAATTACCTTTTCTCGCGTTAAATTCGTAAAATCGCACGGATTCGTGACGGAGAGGCGTCGTAAAGCGTCGCTCGCGTAGCCGAGTTACGGGCTCCAGATTTTGCGTATACATCGACCCCTTCGATTTTCGATTTTTCCCAGGGATGAGTTCTTCGCGCTTAGCGGACCACCTGGACATGGATTCGCCATTACTACCCATAAATAGCGACGACGTCGTTTTGTGGCGACAATGAATGAAATAATCGCGTGAAATTTGAAGGGAACGAACACGTGCACGCTTTATTATTTTCTGCGCTCGAAGCTTTGGTGCGAGATGTGTACCAGGTGGAACATTGTTGAGAGTGGGCTTACTCGTAAATTGTCAAACACAGGTGAATGAACCGAGGATTTTTTCAGTATTTTAATTCCATAAAAAGTTATTGCCGCGCAAACCTATAATCTTTTTTTCAACTTCACACCTTTTTAAAATATTAACCATTTGGAATTTCAAAAAAATCCTCGGTGTAAATTAGGCTTAACTATCAGAAAATACGTGTAAAAAATTTGGTTCATATCGGCCTAACTGTTTCTGAGAAAAGTGTACTTTTGTATCAAAAACATAGGTTTTCAGGAGACGCAAAAAACTAAAAATTTCTATTTCCCGTTCGATTATCGATAGAAATGTTATCAAATCGTATTTAATATTATCAAAATCGATTAGAACACTGTTTTTGCGGAAATTTACTATCTTCTTTACCCTAGAAAACAATACCCTATGGCTGTGACCAAGGTAACCGCGCCTCCGGTCTTCCGCAAATTTGACTGTCGTTGTTATCCCTTCAAGAAAGTTGTCAGTTGTATTTCCTTATATTTTTTACAGTTTTACCGCGTTCTTTTTACTAAGTCCGTGTCGTTGATTTTTTTTTTGTGAAAAAAAGAAACTTTGTGAAAAAAAATTGCATTTCTTTATCTCAAAAAATTATTTTTACCACTTCTAGTGGTCCAAATTCAATTTTCTTTCACTAGGATTGTTCAGAATCGCTTAAATTTTAATAAAAAAAAAAGTGATTTTTTTTTTCATTTTTTGATATTCCAAGCTCCTTAATGAAAAATAAAAATTAGAAGTAGAGTATATAAACGAAAAGAAACTATGAAATTTTTGAAGTTTTCCTTCGTTATAGAAGTTAGAGAAAATATTAACTTCTCCATTAAAAATGTCATTCTCTCTCAAATCGAATTAAATGATTTTTAAAAGTTCTATAAAGAAACTAAAATACGTTTATACCTGATGGGGCCAGAGAGTTGAAATATAAAGTTTTATATATTTTAATAACAGGTCGCTTCAAGGTATTCATATGCGCATAGTGAATCACCTAGCTTGTTCGTTTCAATTATAGAAGAGTAAGAGACTCAAACAGATTATCAGATCATTTCACAAATTAAGGATTATGTTGAATTAAATAGATGCCTTTATACAAGAGAGTATTGTAAAAGGCTGAAGAATTCAGGTAAACTTTAATAAAAAATAGAAAATGTTGAATTATTTTAGAAGGAAAAACCGTGTTCGCTTTACAAATACACAATAAATAAATAATGCTCGGAGATAGAATAAAAAAGTATGTCACCGAGGGTATAATATTTTACGTTTTCCAACGAAAAAAAAATTTGACTGAAATTCAATTTTACCCAGCTACTGTTCCCGTTATTTTTTAATATCGTGAATGTTTTAAATTTGTTACTGTTGGCGGTTATGACGTATCCACAGCGAAACCGTTAAATCAGAACTTGGAATTTCGTTTCGAGTTAATACATGGCTGTCCGCAGTCGACGTTAAACCGACGCATACTCTGCCCGTAATCCGTGAACCATGCGTTTTTCTGCGAGCGTAAACCCCACGCAAAACCAACTGTTGAAACAGCAACGATCCAAGCTGTTTTGTCAAAAAGTTTAGTCAGTTGTGCCGGTCGCAATGCGTCAATCGTGCACGAGTTGCTCGGTACGTTCGATATATAGCAACGTTTTAATCTCTTCGGTTACGTGTTACTCGTCGAAAGTCTGGCTTACGTAGCTATAATACATATATTATAATCATTATTAATCAAGTTAGTACGACTACTTCGAAAAATCCACTTATTCAAGGATTCATTTACATTGCTTTATATATTTTTTATTCACAACGTATTTGGTTTTCAGTGGCTGTTGTTATGGCTTCAATAATAGTAACTAAATCAATATTTGTCGCTAATACATAGATAGATAATTAGATTATATTATATGACCTATGGGAATTATTGTAATATGAAATTGAGACAGAAGTGATGAAGAATAGAAATGAAAATACACTCAAAGATGGAATGTTACAACTGAATTTATTATTATATGTTTAATAATATTCAAGTGAAAATTTTCACAAAATATTAAAATTTCTTTCAAGTATATATGTATATCGCCGACAACGTAATTATTGCCGTTTGATTACCACATTTAATTCATCAACATATCCAAAACTAAGACTTTCAAATTTGCTTTTCATAATATATTCACAACCTGTATTACCTAATCTAACCTAAGTTTTGCCTCTGAACGACCGATAAAGTTGCGAAGACGAGCAGAAATCGTTCCGATTGGTAATACCGGAAGTTCTCAGCGGCTACGCGTGCAGATATCCGAAATACGCTCGATTTCGCGCGACTGTACAATGGGCCGGGTATATTGGCTCGTACGAACGTAATATTAAACGTTTACCTTCAATAATACCGATAGAACAATACGGACCTTCCTCAGCCACGTTTCGCAGCCCGCACGTTATCCTTCCCAAATCCGTTGGATCCCCGTATGCGTGAGCAATGAGCATTGTTCGCGGAGTTTCCGAGCGCGTACCCAAGTAAACGATCTCGCCCGTTTCCACAGAAATACGAATAAAATTACGGTTCGCCGTAGCAGTAATCATCCCGCTATTAATCCCCGGTCTCCGGCCAAATGTAAGCACTGGCAACCATAACGCGTGACTACATGCCGCGTAATCAACGATAAGATTTGATCGGCCTTGGTACAGAGACGTTATGCTACTTTCTTTATATGAATAGAATTTCTTTATCCAACGTGAGACCAATTACCAGTCTGCGGACATTTGTGCAGATGTGAAAATAAATCAGACTGAATCCAAAAATCCAAAACCAAAAAAAGTTTGAGAAACCCTAGTACATAGATAGACAATTAGATTGTATTATATTACCTATCGGAATTATTGTAACATGAAATTGAAGCAGGAGTGATGAAAAATAGAAATGAAAATACACTTGAAGTGGAATGTTGTTTACAACTAAGTTTATTATTATATGTTTGATAATATTCAAGTGAGAAAGTTTTCACAAAATATTACAAAATTTCTTTTAAGTATGTATATCGCCTACAACGTAATTATTGCCGTTTGATTTCCACATTTAGTTCATGTTTAAATGTCCAAAACCAAGACTCTCAAATTTGCTTTTCATAGTCCACAACCTCTCGTTGGTCGGACGATGGTCGATTTAACCACGTCGAAATGCGTCGACGGATGTCGTCGTGAGACGCAGGATGTGTCGCGTCGCGGCAAGATCGCGATCGCGTGCTCGCAACCCTCGATTATTTCGCGTCGTTGGAGAGAACGCCTTCCGACGTATGGTACGCGTTCCCGGAAGTGCACTCGCGCCAACGCGAGACAAAGGGCCGCGAAAAATGGAACCGTAGCTGGGAAAAGGAGGCGTCGAGAAACCATAGACGGCTAGGGAAACGGAAGGAGACAAAAGTGGAGAGAAAACGAGGGCGAAAAGCAGCGGTCCCCGCGGACTGATGAGAAAGGAGAGGGTTGAAAGGCGAAGGGAGGCTTCACTTCGAGAGGTCGAAAGGGCGAAAGACGACACGAGACGCGCGTAAAAGGGTCGACGAAGATTATTTCCCGGAATGGTACAAGCCAGAGTTCGTGCATCCTGAAATGGAACCCCCGGGTTCTCTTCACCGCGTCCTTCGTCCCGTTAACCCCCTCGTCCTCCGTTGGCTTTTCCTTTGCGCCCCGTCTAGGGTTTTCCACCTCTCGTACCGCGTCTCTCGCACTTCGCGTGCCCGTCGCGTTTTTCATGTAGCTGACTGAATGACCAGACGTGGGAAAAGTCAAGGGGTCGCTCTTTGACGATCATTTCGCCGCGGACAAAGCGCAGGGAGGAAGCGAAACCGTCCGCACGCAACGGACTCGGAGTGGCTGCGCCCCTGTTTTCAGGTTTCCATCGATGCGGTATATTTCTGCATAGCTGCCATGTTTCCGCGTTTTCTCTTAATTACCAATGCGTTTGACGCTGAACTCCCGCGGGTGTACAGGCACATTCGTTTGCCAGTAATGGAAATTCACGGATGCGCCGTTTCACGTGATATTAATCACTCTTTACTTTATTTTAATTCGATGGAATCAAAGTATGTTACGGTCCACGTGATTTAGCCGGAGCTTAAAGTCATTGTTTTGCTTGTTTCGGGTTTGATTGAGATACATGAAACGTCAAGGATTGGAATTTTTTTCCCATTTTGGCGGAAACTGGCTGTATAAATGATATTTATGTTTGTTGGGGTGAAAGCCGTTAGTTATCCGTTCGTTTCGACGGATGTAAAATATTTTAATTGAGACTCTCGATGGTACTCGTCGACGGAAATTATTACTATAAGTATTATTGAGGTTGAAAGGGTAACAAATATTTACAACCGTAATTCAAAATGTTCAGCTTCATTACAAATAATCAATCTTTCCATTTTTGTTATTACGAATATACCGTCAGCTATACTTTGTATGCGAGTACATTCAAATATTTTATTAGGAAACCCCTTTTTCAAAATTATGCTAGAATATTATTAGCTTTTAGTAAGAATTTATATACGCATGTGAAAATCATTGAGCAGAACAGGAAATGAATGAAGAATAATAATTAGTAAAGAATAAATATTATTTTTAATAAGTTGTGATAGTATTTTTACTTTTTTTCCACATACAAAGGCCATTATTATTATTACTATTGCATCTCCGCTATCCACCTCAGAACAAACTAAATAAAATGCTTATGTGACTACAAAAAAGAGAAATTCAGCTAAAGTTAGCTTCCAAACTCAACCTCCAAATTCCCTTTATAATATAAATTCAAATAAATATTGAAAAAATTTTCCTTTTCTGGAAAGTTATTATAATTATAAAGAGCTATGACTATACCAAGTGCTTTGACACTTAAATTTAAGATTTAAAAAAAAAAGAGTTAATGTCTGAAATACCTCTAATAAATGAAACACGCCGTAAGATAATTACAACATCGAAGCTTAAGGACAACAGAAATCAGCTATACCAAGAATTCTTTTAAAAATCAGCGCAACGGGACGTCCGACTGCGTCGAATAAATTTCTTAACCTTGAAACTAACTCGGCGCAAGTTGAGCGCGGCAAGAAAGTTCCGTGCGGTTGAATTCTAATGGACAACTTAAAATATTCCCGCGGTGATGCCCGTTTATAGCGGAGACTGCGAAAAATCTGGACTCGTAGCTTCGAGCCCGGGAAATGGAGCCCGCGTCAGCGGCCTTGAAAAACTCCGCAATCTCTTAACTTCTTAACTTTTACGAGCGTTTTGTTGGCTCAGTTTGTATTGCGGTAAAAGTTCGTTTGCCACTGCGGCGGCACTGTTACGCTCCGAGTTCTAAACGAAGTCCTGAAGAAATAAACAGTAAAACAGGACGGTATCGGACGTTGCTGGACACTGAAGTAAGATGCAGCTCGAGAGACAAAATGGGAAAGCAAACAGAGAGAAAAGTTTAGAGCTCTGCGCATTCGATGCAAAGTAAGTCGCTTGCACTGTGAATCATTAGGAAATTACAAAAGTAAGTGGACACTGCATGAATTGGAAGACACGCAAGGTGAATCTACGTGGCAGCTGGGTGCAAAGTAAGTATTACGTGGTGTATTTCTAAGTATTGTAGTACAGAAATGTTTTGTTAAAAATATTTCTTCCTAATAAACAAATTTGGTATTTATTTTATTTTTGCTCTATCAGTAAAATTATTCATATACATATCTTCAAATTGCTACCTGACCCATCGAGGTTAAATTTGTTTACGATTTGGCTCTTTCTAAAAACAGAATCGATGTTGTTACAGAAACCACACGACGCTGAAGAAGCAGCCACGACGGACCAGCGTCTCCGCCATAAGCTCGCAGACACCACACATGACATATGCATTGGTATCGCGCTCAGTTGACACGTACAGCACTGGTGGAGTCCCAGAAGATCCAAAAGTCCTGGTGAGCACTCCTATGTCAACTATAAAAGTTAAAGTATACACATACCTTATCAAAATTTCTGAAATTTATGTAGGTTTATTTTCTTTAATCAGCACGAGGAAATGAATGGTTTAAGAATAAAGCATCCATGAAAAATACCTCTTGCAATTCCACCAAAACCAGAAATGAATGTTTTTACAAAAATGGAATAAATGCACTCGTGCATTGTTAGTAAATGTGTACTAAATCTGTTGGCGTTTATTTTGATGAATAAAATGAATTTGTAATAGAAATACAGATGTTAAAATCGTCTCTAGAAAATTGGACATTTCGTATGCGACAACCTAATATACCACCCTCTACACCTCTCAAAGTCAACCACTGGTCCATGTCACACCTCCAATCATTACCTGCGCGCGATTCAGAGGCTCCATTCTCTAAAATTCCATGAAAATTCCAATTTCAAATTCGCTCGAACGCAACGTTCGTTGAATCGAAACAACAGGGACACGGATTCGCTTCCGTTGAAAAGCCAGGTGCGGCAATAAGGGACCAGGGCGAGAAAAGCCAACGACGGTGGGCATGAAAGCCGAGGAAGAGAAAACTGATCGAAGAAAAGAAGTGCAAAGTACAGGGCGCGCTCTGAAGAGCTTCTGATACGACGTTACGTTCAATTACGCGCGGAACAGAAATGCCGCGCGTAAAAGTCCAGACGTGTATCGGGGCACGACGAGCACGGGGAAGCAGAGAATGCGACACGAGCGTTTTGTGTGCCGGAGTATGAATACCCCGATGTCGCTGTACGCAAGGTAAACAGCTCCCACGTGTTTCTTTCGGGATAAGAGTATCTCCTTGGATGGGCTGCGAGAGTCGAAAGGCTTTTTTCTTCTGAAACTCGCTCTTCCGTGCGTGCAAATCACACTTCTCGCCTTTTCTTAGCCTCGCTCTGGCTGCGTCCAACGGTGTCTCTTCTTCCATCCGTTTGTTCTTCGCCTCCGCCTCGTGGCCTGCTTCTATTCTCCGCGCGGTGCTTCGCGCATACAAACGGAGCCATCTTCCGGTCCAAAACTACCCTTATCTGGTTCGCGGCGCTGTTCAAGCGTGAACCAGGACAAACTGAGAGTGAATCGCGCCGGTGGGAGTCCTTTCCGTTGAACTACAACTTTTTTCCGCGGTGGTTAAATCATGAACGCGGAACACGCGTGTCTCTTCCGCGGTGAAAGGAAGAATGTTTAAGGAAGGGCTACTTTTGGCATCGCCTAGGGGAGGGAAAAATTCATGCAAGGCTGTTAAGAGGGTCGAATAAACAGGAACACGTCTGTCTGGGTTCCTTTGTACTTGTGTTGCAATTTTTCTTGTTATATACTTGCTTAATTTTTTTTTTCACAATATGATTCCGTTCACTGTACAAATCGATTATCTCCACTTTTTGAAAAATTTTAAATTTAAATGTCAATGTGCTTGGTATAGTCACAACTTGCTATATTTCGTCGCATTTCTCAATTTTTTGTTTTATGGAGTTAATCGATTTGTGCAATGAACGGCTCGATTATCTCTATTCTTTTTGACATTTCGTTGCCTTACATAATTCCTTAATTTTGGCTTAGCTCGCGTTATCGTAACTCGGTATATTACATTTACAGTGGGTGTAGTATGTATTCGTACACCGATCAATTTTCCAAAAAACTTTTGTGTAAAATTGTAGTTTCTTAACTTCTTTTTTTATAATCAATGATATTTTACATATTCTCTATATATTACATATTAGTATTATCTTTCGTACACGTCTGTTGGAGTCCACTGGCTCCCATATAGCTAGGGTACTCCGAGGTCGCTAAGTTCGTACTGTAGCTGCGTATTTGCATGCTACACCCCCCCACCCCACCCCCACCCCCAAGAGCTTTCTTGTTATATTAGGGTGTAAATATGTAGCTCAAATTCCGTCTGATTTAAAATTCGTGTCACATTCCATATAACGTGTCACGTGAACCCCACTATTGAAATTCCTTTGTTCCAAGGAACGTGCCGAGGAGTATAAAGGGAAACATATAAGAAACCTAGTTTTATTCGAAGAAAGGCAATAATAATATGTTAAAAACTTTTTGAGGAACATCGATGCAGCCGGAATGATGAAAGGACAATTTTCAAAAAGGTCTGAAATAAATTAAAAAATCTCTACAACCTTCTAAAATATACGTTTAATACTAAATACTATTTATAATTATTGTTAGATGTAAAAATTCGTTATTCCAACCATAAGTCATTCCGTATTTATTTTAATTATATGTCTCACATATGTATATAAATGTTGAACATGTCACTCGCAGTGGTTGTTAATGGCTTACAAGACATTGCGACACTAAATAAATAAAATAAAAAAATAGTATAATACATATGTACGGATTTCGTTGAGCTAAGAAACACGCAGTCGTGGAACATATACCAAGTTTAAGTACATATTTTGTACATTTTCAACTTTGGAGAAGACATCGATTCCACTTTCACTTTATGTTAAATTCTTCGCAACGAACTGTTCCGTTCATGAAGTACCTGTTTCATTGCGCTATGTAACGGTGTAACGATAAGCGATTCGTTTTATCTTCGTCTCTGTAACCGAACAGAGAAGGGAAATGAAGCGTGACAAGTCGTATCAGGCACAAATTAAGGGAAAAAGGCTTTTATCGGCGAAGAACGAAGTCCTCAACGTTGGCCACTAATCGGTACACGGGGCTAATGGCCGAATTGATGGAATGTTGCGTGCTAGTTGGCGAAACAAGAATCGTTAAGCAAACAACTCCTTATCTCTTCCGCTTCGCGACGTTCTCTGGGGAGGATCGGTTTCGTAATTTGTTTAAAACTGGCTCGCACCACCGTAATTCGCAGCGATTTCTCCGTCTTCGATATACGTCCGTCTTTGATAAGGAAAGTAGCTGCATAAGGAAAAATCATTCGCATGCTAATCGTGACAGAATCGATAACTGTCCCAAGATATATAAACTAATACAAAACTTTGTAAAAGAGAAAGATAAGTGTGTAAAATTTAAATTGGGACTCTGTTTTCTCTGCTTAATGACTTCTAAGATATAAGATAACGATAATATATTGCTTCGTGTTAGTTGGACTGAAAGGTAATGTCGTTTCTGCAATTTTAAATACTTGTGTATTATTCACCAGCTCATTGATTTTTATCGGTCTAGAATTGAAAATTTGTACATTAGATAGGAAAAGGCTTTAGATAGGAAAGGTTTTAGAGATATTATAATAATGACAATTACTACTACAAAGCCACAATTCTGTACTTGAAAAGCCACACTCTACTATTAGTACAATAATTACTAGACTGCGGATCTTTATGCATTTATAAGAAATTTGAATGTGCAAGAACCTATAAAATGCAAAAACAATATGTAAACATATAAAAAAGATTGAAAGTAAAATTCACGTTATAATATTTGCAGAATAAAATAAATTTCTAATTAAGTTAAATTTTTGTAGGCACGTATGCAAAGATTTTATTTTGCATAAACATCTGCAGTCTACTAATTACTAATTGATCTCAAAACGAATTCATTCGCCGATATCCTAACCTTGGAAAATCTCGAGAGGCTCTCAAAATACGACGTAACATTGATTAATTCGAACAAGTCGGTCAACAACTCGACTTGTATCTTCCGCCCAGAGACGTCCAACAAATAATCTCTTCCCGATTAATTCTCGTGACTTAATCAGCATAAATCTGGATTATGAGATAAAGGCTATCACGGAGCACTCAGTTCTCGCCATTTATAAGCGGCAAATTTATTGCCCGTTACCGTTGCAAAGTAAATGGAGCTCATTTGCAATGTATTTTCCAGCATAAAAAATGGCTCCGCGGGACCGCGCGAATACACGATCGTTGATAACAGCTCGACATCGGCTCGGGGGGAGTTATGCCGCAGATAGATTCCATTCGGTGGAAAAAATCGTTCCCCGAGGAGAAATTCGGATGTAACAGCGGGAAAGTTTCGTAGCATTTAAATCTTCGCCAGCGAAAGGAAGTCGAGATCCGAGATTCGCGTAAAGATATCAGTCGGGGGTCGCGGAGGACAGTCGGGCGGAAGGAGCACGTCGTAAAGGCTTTTCGTAATCTATGAACCCGTTTATCGAAAGTCAACTTTTAGCGTTTTATCGACCGGAAGTACAACTCTCCGAGAGGAGAGCGAGTGGCCGCGATGAAGTTCCGGCGAACACGGGACCGAGGAATGTCTATGGAGGAAATCTGTGTCCTCTCACGCTTTCTCTCGCAACAAGAATCAACACTACGATTAAAATTAAAAACAACTGGAGGTCTCTAATGCGTTGTCGATCACTTAAGATCCCCGTTTCCTCTGAATCATCGTACGTAAGTACAGTGCGACTTCGGTTAATGGGGCAACCTAGGTCCTGAGAAAGGTGCATGTTGGTGAATTTTTTTATGATAAACTTTAGGATATTCGAAAAGACGTTTCTTAGTGCGTATATCGTAATTTGTATATTTACAAATATTTTAACACATTCGCGACCGCTTACGTGAATTCTCGTCATTTCAAATTCTATGTATTAATAGTTAATGTACTAATTAATTACAATTAACCAGCACAATTTAGAAGTACTGTCGCTGGAAGGGATCTTGTGAGGTCATAAAGTCGGTCGGACATCGATCTTTACAACTTAAGTCGACCACAATTAGTAATCTGATATCTTTTTAAACAAGGACAGAGCTAGACTTTTCGTTCAGGGCTGTTTGGTATCAGAATTATGATGTTCATATTTCAATAACTTTTTCCTTCTTATGTATGTTCACACATAATTCTGTTGGCCGACTTATTGAAAATACTGTGGTAGGTAGGAACTTAGTTAACCAATCATCGTCAAGAGTTTTCGGTTTTTCTAATTTGGAAAAACTCGCGTAGCAAACATGTCAAGTCTTGGGGCCCCGGGGTGTAACGTGGGCATGTATACTTTAGAGCCGCGACGCCCCTGTCGTCCTACGAATCAGTTACCTGGGCTAATAAAGAAATAACTACTGTTTCGGTTTACGACCTCGCAAGATCCCTTCCAGCGACAGTACACATGGTTAGAACACGACACGACAATTTAAAAGTATAATTACAATTTAAAACTATAATTACAGTGAAACGTGAAAGACGATGTCGTTTAAGTATCTATCATGCATCCTTACAAAGAAAAAGAATATCTTCCAGGTCACTTGGAAGAACCCTTTCTACGGAACAACGGTGAAAATATTTTCTAATGAAATTTAAAGCGTGCGGAGTGAAAGATACACCCGAACAAACAAGAGAGAGAGCTTGGTTGCAACAGCATAGCACGGACTCGTATCTATAGGAGTTTAAACGCGGCAAGAGGATTAAAGGATATCGAGGTGCATCGAAATACAAATCGAATGAGGCTGGATCGCCTGTTGCATGCAGATAGACGCGAGCGCCGGGACGAAGCGACTGGGGGACGCGCCGCGTCAGGGAAAAAAAATGAGAATCGCGAGGGCTGGGATCGGGTGTAATCTGACCAACTTCTCCGAAAATACCCTGTAATCGACGATCCAGAGTGGGCGAATATGCTCGTAGCGCAACAGTAACAGCTCAGCACCGAATGGAAATCCGCGCATTTTTCGAATTAGCCGATCGTAATGGACCGAAGCTGGCTAAACTCGCTGGGAAATCAGTCTGTTCAATTTTCGTTCCGTGCTCGAGATCCTTAGACGCTTTCATCGTCGACAGCATAAACGCTTACCTACTCTCTGTTGCGTTTGTTGGAAAAATGTGATGGTATACTACCGACTGTCAATTTTATTTCAAGGGTTATAATCTTTGATGGTGTTGCATTAAATTTCAGAGTTGGAAATAACCCAGGAGAAAACGTCTTTCAGAACAAAATACCTCAGCCAAAGTAATCGTAGCGGACATTTAAACGATATCATATTCCACGTTTTAATGTGTCTTTCTTAATTGTAATTGCTGTTTAATTTGAAACACGTGTATGTGAACTTTTAAAGCCCTTTATTATTCCATGACTACTAAATACGAAGCGCGAAATTTGTATAACTTTCCGTAGTTTAATTGCAACAAAGACTACAAATTCATTATTTAACGATACAAATTCATTATTTAACGATACAAATTAAACCATTATCTTCGTACATTCGTCTCGTTGTGCTACAACGACTTACCGGAAAATTGAAAATACTAATTCTGGCCACGAATTTACGAACATTTGCATGTGTTTGACACGTTGAACACCGCAACAAAGTGGCCAGCGCTCGTTTCTAACTTGCGAGAGTTAAAATTAGAGCTCATTGAGCCCGCTGAAAGCGGCTACGATGAAAATTGAAACTTTTCGCGGAGCGTAAACGTGCCGTTCTCTCTCCAACCTCTGGGCCATTGCCGCTTGGTCGTGAAAATGTTTATCGCAGCTCGATGAAAAACAAATAGCGCGGGACCGCGAGAGCGGCCGTCGTTCCCTTCAATTTCGACGACAATCCGTGTCTGATGAGTGATTTAAAAACACGGCGCGCGAAAAAATAAAACATCCACGCACACAACGACCAACCCAGAGGCTTTAAAGAGCGTGGAAACGAAATTGCTACCGCGCAAAGGCCCCGGGGGCCTTCATCGACGTGACAAAGGACGACAAATTTCGTCTCGTCAAATGTAATTTATGATCCTGGAAAAGCGATCGCGCTGCTTCTATTACGCTCATTAAGGGTGGTTTCTAGTTTGGAAAATAGGTAATGTTTGTAACGTGAAAACAATGAATACTACTTGATATAAAAGTTTAAAACTTCATCTATGAAGGTACTTGTGTTCTCTTTTAATAAACGGAATTCTTTCAAAACTTGTAATACTTAAAATAATACATTGGATACGATGAATTAACCCGTTCACTACCAACTACGAGATGTCTCGTAGTTCAAAATTGCAATTACTCAAGGGATAAGTTTATAGCCTTTTGAGTCACGAATTATTCCGAAAGGAGATCGTAAATTTTCTTTTTAAAATTACAAATTTAATATCTAGAGAACTAATACAAAGTTGTGCTAAACGTGTCCAGAATAAATTTTCCTAGACAAAATTAAATATTAATTTTATATTATTCTATCAATGTATAAATTAGCATTCATACATATAAAATATCCAATTATTACATATTATTCAGGATCAATTGATGAAAAGTTCTCGTGTTAAAATAGTGAAAGTGTAGCAGAATATTGTAAATCGTGATAAATTTAGGTGAAAGATAATCGTGCTGACAAATGACGCGACACAGCAGTCAGGTATTTTTCCAGTAATATTGCCAACGTAAATTTTGTGTAGTCATTGACTGATCGTTTAAATGCTCAAACGTGCAGTCCCCCGCGGAATTTTTCGTTTCGAGCGACGATATGAAAAATGGCTCGCCCCGAAAAGGGTGACAGACTTGTCCTTTTTCGAGGAACCAGCTGGATTTCGTCGTTTGACGTGCTTTATCACGACGCTAATTGGAAGAAATTCGAGGGTTGAACTACGAAAACGGATATATAGGACGCTATACAGCAGTCCTGGAAACTATTAATCAATATTGCCTCTATAAATTACGTATGTCGTTGTTAAATTTATTTCTAGGTTAAGGTACGTCCAGATGCAATTACAGTTTATATCACTGTATTAATTAAACATGTATAATGCGTGCAATAACATTTATTATTCGCTTAAATATTATTAACAATCACGGTTCAGAATAAGTATTCAATCATGACATTAATCGTATTGATTAGAATACCTAGAAATTGATTTATGACAATGTTTAAATTAATAATTAATAATACTTGTTCAAAAAATTATAGAAAATTATTTTCTGGATGAATCGAACGTGTACTGGAATCGATAAAATCTTTAGATATATGCATTGTTAAAAGGTGATCAACGATTTAATGTTATCGACTGTATGAATTAATATAGACGTATGTATACATGTATCTATGTAGATTAAGGACATTGTCTCGAGCAGTGTGCTTCTCGATTTCGCGTGTTTATTCTTTTTCTCGTATTTAACCGAACTTGAACAAGTGCTCGTTTCACATTGTTCCCATAGCCACGTTTCTTGTATATCACGTACATTGCGTATAGTATAATTTGCTGTATAAATAAACTCCGTTTTTAATAAGAATAAATTGTTACATTTTATTCTCTTTAATCGCTAGAACTAGAAAAGAATCTAGGACTCTATTTCTCATACTACGAGCGTCACCACCAACCGCATTATCACCGATATTTTCGCGAATTACAGATGCACGCGGAGGAGGTGCGCAATATTTTTCGAGCGCCATGCTGCCATAATTCGCTGCTAAGTTCATGGACAAGGGTGAAAACGGGCTGAGAATGGGAGACGACAGCGAGAAAAGAGAAAAACTGAACTAGAGATCCAAAGTCCCGTCCACGGGATTTCACAGAGCGATCCAGTTCTGTATGGGGGGGGGGGGGGGACGCATCTCTGGCCGTAATATATCAAAGAGATACGCGTGTCCGACCGAATCACGACCTGCGGCGCCCGACGTCGTCCATCCTCTACGAGAGCAACCTGCACCACCACCACCGCAGACACCACTGCCAACCCTCTCTCCGCTCCTCGCTAACCCCCTGGAGAGATAACCTAATGCTCGGTCCTATTAACGCGAGGAGCAGGCTTTCCTCCTCTTCAGAGCCCTTGAAACTACCCTCTATCTGCGACCCTGAATTCGCGAGCGCGCGTAAAACACGCCGCAAATTACGTGTCGCCGCCGAATCTCCCTTGTCTCGAAACGTCGTTGTTTAACGTTAATTTAATTCAGCGACAGAGCGCAGCAACAAACGACGCCGTTCGATACGTGGAAAGATGACTCGTGAAAATTTCTACAGGGATTCAAATTCGCTTCGAGACAATTGGGAAACACATAACCTAACATTTGTTGTTATTAATTTTTGTAATCTTAACGAAGTTCGTATAGTTCAATCAGTAAAATACACGTCAGTCTAAAAGGAAACCGAATTTTCGCTATAAAAAGAAAAAATTACAAGTAAAGTTTTTACACACACGTTTAATTATTCAAAATAATATCCCTCTGCGTTAATACAGCATGTAGACCACGCAATTAACATTTCGAAGGACCTTTGCAGCTCCTGTTCTGGTACCCCGTTTAGTACGGCGGTTACAGCGGTCTGAATCTTCGAAATATTGCTATAATGTGTCTCTTTCATTGGAATTGGCATTGTTACCTTGGATCATTCAGCCTACTCGCCTGATCTGTCTCCCTGCGCTTATTTTCTTTTCCCAAAATTGAAAATTCCAATGAAAGGGAGACATTGTAGCAACATTCGGAGATTCAGGCCGCTGTAACACCGCCGTACTAAACGGGGTACCAGAACAGGAGCTGCAAAGGTCCTTCAAAATGTTAATTACGCGGTCTACATGCTGTATTGACGCAGAGGGAGATTATTTTGTGTAAATAAACGTGTGTGTAAAAACTTTACTTGTACTTTTTTCTTTTAATAGCAAAAGTTCGGTTTATTTTTAGACAGGCCGTGTAGAATCAAGACAACTTTGTTCTAATCTAAACTATCAACATAAAAACTATAACTGGAATTACCCTTAATATTAGCCCACGTCTCAATGTCTGTAGCGACACGTAAAAATTTATGAATAAATCCATAATGCTGTAACGCTGCAGAATTCGAAATTTGCCCCATCCAAAGGAGTGAAACGTCATTTAATATAATTTCTCGCAATTAAAACAGAAATCCATGTCTTAAGCTCTGTAAATTTATTTAATTCAAACCGTCGCTCATTTAAACTGTAATTTTTTCAGCTTCCTTATTCCCCACTTGGCTGGGCCGGTTAATTAACCGAAGTTAACTGGAGACCAGAGAATGAAACGGAAAGCGGCACAGGCTCAAAGGAATGTACGAACTCGCCCTCTCGACGACGAGGGAAAAGAAAGGGATTGAAGCATCGAAATGGTTTCCGCGGACCTTCAACGTCGGGACCTGCGTTTCGCTTAGATTTACACAGGCAGGTCTCTGAATGTGTTTCGAGGGAAGAAAGTGAAGCCAGAGTATTCTGATTCCCTTACCGCGTTTTAATTGCCAATTTAACGTAGCCCGGCGCGCGCGTTGCTGTCGCGTGGCACTTGGTTCGTTTTCTCGCTCGGCGCACGTTGTGGCCTGGCTACGTCGGAAAATTCCGGCCATTTATAAAGCTTTTATGGCCGCAGAAACCAGAACCAGGGCGGGGCTGTCTAGAACGAAAGGCTCGAATCCGTCACGATAATTCGATTTCCCGTGAAAGGCACCGTTAATTCCACAAAGTTATTAGAGGGTTCCTCGATCGCTGGACTTATGACGTCGATATGTCTGAAATGTCCTCGATATTGGAGGACGTTTACAAGAGAACAAGATTGTAAGATATGGTTGTGAACCTACTAACCCAAATTGACACACGACGTGATGTTATTCGTATATGGGTGACAGGGTTTCTAATTAAGGAACTAAGAAGATTAATTCTGAACGCGAGGTGTCTAAGAAAATCAATTTTGGTATGATCCGTAAATTTAGAGGGGTTCCGAACATAAGTACTAGAGATTATTTTCAGTGGAAAGTTATTTCACTATTGGCTAAAATTTTATTCGTGAATCTAAGATTGTTGTAAATATAAGTGCTAGAGTCGAAAGACAACAAAAATGCTTGTTTTGGAACTGTCGGCCTTTATTTCCAGAAAAACGTTATTTCACTATTGGCTAAAATTTTATATCATACCTAATGACACCAATTACTAAAAAAAAAAAAAAATGCTGTAAACATTTGAAATACAATGCACAAATAAGAACAAGTACTTTCTATTAACCCTCAGATACAAGATGAATTTTATCATGTACAAACCTATGTAACGGCATAATTCTCATATTACAGAGTTTCATCAAGGCTTAAATAAATAACAAGAAAAACATACAATTTATAAATGAATCGCTCGCACAGTTAGCATCACTAAGGAGCATTCCATCATTAGGGGAACTGCTTTAGGTTAAATTCCCCATTACAACGAAGCGGTCCTTCGATTTTACTAACCCAGAACCTCCCCCGCGATACTCAAGTTTGCAACGATCGGAGTCATAACTCCGAGAATACCCTACCGATTCCAGAAAACGATTAGTGGTTCCCTGTGCTCGATTCTAATCCTTTAGTCCAGCTCGCCTGGCTAATCACGTGTATGCAAAACACACGATGCCCCACTCGTATCTGACCGTCGTCGCTGATAGCAGCAAATTAGAAGCCGGATTGACGAACGGTAATTATTAATGCGTCCCTTCGAATTAATAGCCATGGAAACTTTTACACGATGGTAGAAATAACACTGCCGCTCCCACGAGCAGAGAACGTTCGCATGACACGAAAACGTACATCACGCGGCTGGCTGATCAGCAAAGTGGATTTCCCTTTGTCAGATTATGAACGCATTAGTAAGATTCCACCAGTCTTTTCGCACGATTTTATTTAATCCCAGATGAAGTGCAACTGATAGCATTGTCTAGTTGGAAATCACGATCGACGTATGGAAGAATGCTTGTGGCTGAGACTGGATCTTTCGCGACCCAAAGTGCTTTTATTTAACACGTTGATCGCCATGTCACCCATATACGATGGCATATATGGCAACTTAAAAAATTAATTCCGGACGTTAAGCATCAAAGGAAACGAATTTCAACGAAATTAATTACTTTTGACGAAGTTACAAAAGTAGATACCACAATAAATGTTTCATTATGTAGTCTCTAATAGTCTACATGATATTTAATTCTAACAGAAATTTTCGAAGATATTTGTCTGGCAGTCAACGTGTTGAGATGTGTCGTATGCTCAAAAGTATTCTTAGACCTTTTGTATGTGACTTTTAATTTATGTCTTGTAAACTCTTTAGTTTAAATACAAATCTTTAAGTATTGTGATAATATTTATTTAATTTATTGTCGCTTACCCTTACGTTATTCAGCAATAATTATCAATCCTGTATGAATTAGCTTGTACGTACCTGCAACAAAATTAAAGAACACAATTAGAACTAAAGATAACATATATTATTATAACGTATATCGATTCCACAATTTCACAAAGGTTTTATTCGATTCTTACGTCAGCTTTTAATCAATATTCAAGCCACTGTGCTCGAAATAACGAAAAATCTTTAACAATCCTTGAAGATTCAAATCCTTTAACTCTGTTTCGCTCCAAGAAAGAAGCGAATTTAATTATCTAAAGATAACATAACTAAAGATAACATATATTATTATGACGTATATCGATACCACAATTTCACAAAGGTTTCATTCGATTCTTACGTCAGCTTTTAATTAATATTCAAGCCACTGTACTCGAATTAACGAAAAATCTTTAACAATCCTTGAAGATTCAAATCCTTTAACAATCTACCCTCACGATAGTCTCTGTTTTGGTCCAAGAAAGAAGCGAATTTAATTATCGAAACGGCTCTATTTAAATTTCGCAAGGTATAAAGGATGAAACGTAGCCTCCTCCTCGATATTCCGTTTTTCCTTCGAACGATAAGCCCGACTACCAAATATACGTAATTTCCTAAGGGATCCCGAGGAGCAGGATCGTAGACCGACGGTAAACGTTTTAATTTCCATTTTCGTTATCGCGGTATCGACCAACGATCGGCTAAAGAGGCTGTAGTCAGTCGCTCCTCCACCACTCCGCCCTCCCACTCGGGGCTAATCTACAATTTACATGCCCTTCTGATTGCGTGTCCGAGTTCACCGGACGAAACTGCTGTTCCTCCGTGGATAACGGTTGACAACCACTGCTTCCTTCCTTCGTAAGTCCGGATTAGCGTCACTATCGAGGGTACTAAATGTCCGATCGCTATCGTATAGCCGCCGCTGATAACAGAGGAGAGAGCACGCACGCCTAACACGCCCGATTCCCGTGCTAATCACTGTTTTAATCCAATCCCGCGATAGCGGCCCGGGGGTTAGTCGTGACGATAAATTGCACGATAAAACTCCCCCGACCGCCCGCGCCCACCCTTCTGGACTTCTTTTCTTGCTTCGTCTCTTTTTATGTTTATTTCACGTCCCTTACGCGAGACACTTTCAGCGCGTGCCCCGTGATATTTCGTAATCTGCGATTTTACACGAATCTCGAGCCGTTCCACCGACGGAGATAATTATTCCGGGGCGTATCTTGTTTTTCGTTTTTAACAGGAACGATTTACTTGGGAACACCGGTGCTCCGAGGATAACGCCGTATCGCGAGGGTGGGCTGCCAAGATCTGCGAGAGCGGGCAGAGTTCGTTACCTACCCCCGCCGTTAATGCGAAAACTTTCCGTGAATCGCCTCTATCGTCTCGTGTTTGTGCGCGGAACAAGTGTCGCGTCGAGTCGTCTTGCGATTAATAAACAGTAACTGACTCGATAAAACATGGTATCGCTGTTCAGAGCGAGATTTTCTCAACGAAAGTTTCTCAACTTTTTTAGTCTAAGCGCTCACTTTGTCAAGTCTGCTTTTTAATTCGCCACATTTAGTTTTCAAGAGCTTGAAATTGTGTATATTATTAATGTCTCACGTTTATAGTGAACAATCAATTTTTAAATCGTTTTAAATCAATCTGGCTATCGCGACAATAATTTCTTTGCTCTTCTTTGCACTACATATAACTATAACTTTTGTTACGTAAGACTACAAAGTAGCAACTGTTGAAATAGTAGAATTTCCAAGAATAAAAGTGCTTGAAACACAGAATTACTGGATTTGTCCTATCAGAGAGTTGCATGAGAAGCCGCGATTATCGTTCGCGTGGCTTGTTAATCTTGTATCGAGGGAGAATCGATTCGAACGGAGAGGTAATCGAACCCAGTAGTTAGGACTCACGGTAGGGGTGGCGGAAACTATGGCAGGCGTGCCCAAGGTGGCACGCGAAACGACTCGATTGACACGCAGCTCTATTCCAAATAAAACTCGTTCCATGGTACCGAATACAAAAAACAAGGACAAATTAAATGGTAAATGTAAATCGAAAATATTTTTCTGACAAATGCGTTGTTCGATAAAAAAGTTGTTGGTCCAATCTGTGCAAATATTCGTGAACAATTTATGAATTTTGAGCCACTTCTGTATGCATGGCTCCATCTATAAAATAAAAAAGAATTTATATTTATACATTGAGTAAGTGAGGAAAGAAGGAAAACAAAGTATGATTTAATTAAATTTTAAATTTTCTTCTCACAGGTTGGATATAATGTATTTAATTAATAATTTTATAAAGAGACCTTTAAATTGGAAATTCTCTCGGAAATAACAAAAGATTCAATAAAATGGGAAGGTAACAGAAATTTGTTGAGAAGCAAAAATTTCATTCCGTGCGAAGTGGATTCTCGTCTGACCTTATCGCGACCTGTACTACTTATAGCCACAAAAGACTGCAGTTTCGTTCTTCTAAATTTATACTATCGAGTTTTCTGGCATTGACAAGGTAGTATAATTATACTCGCACTCAATCTCATTCACAAAACGTACGTCATGTGCTACTTTAAAAATAAAGCGGCGAAACGGATATGAAATCGTAAATAATAACTCCCATTGGACTTGTCATATGACCTTTTCAATTTTAGCCGTTGAAGTTCAGTGTCTATGAAATTTTAAGAATGACAAGAGGGAAATACAAATTAGATATAAAACATATACAGATACTTACAACATATATAATTGCTGAAAAATAAATAAAATATCAACAGTGTTTTGCGATCTTCGGAGAATTAAATATTCCATGAAGCATCTTGGTGGATTGAAAATTAATTGGTATACGATACAGTAACGTATTCCTTTAGGTCTTTTAGATTGTTCAAGTCATCTATTCTTAAGGAAATTTATAATTTTAAAACAATATTTCAATATCGTTGTTGCTCCACTTCTGATTGCCTAATATCATAATTGAAACCTCTAAAATAAAATAACTGACGCGATGTCTTTTAACATGTCCAATGAAAGAAATGTATTTCTATCGATGTATATTCGTACGTAAAGTAAAGGAAATCAATCGTATGCATCGTATTTATTTCCGTCTCCACTCCTTTCCGTTTCCCAAGCCCAACAACACGAAGATTACAAAGCGTCGCGCATGAACGGACCATTCAACGCGCGAGTCGATCCAGCAACGCCGAAATTGCAACTCTTTCCCGATGGAAAAACGAGAAACGTCGGCAGCCGCGGTCTAATCGATCCGGCAATTTGCCGTGGAAAAGCTGGCCGACGAATCCAGCAGGATTTTCGTGACCAGCAGAGATAAGTTCAACGCATTCGCCACCAATAATTTACTTGATAATAACCGCCAATCAGCAGTCGTTATGAAAGTTTTGCATCTATTACGTTACTTTTTTAATTTCTTATTTAAAAATAACAAATAAAACTCTTCTTGCTTTCTGGTTTAATTTTTTCAAGCTCACATTTTGTTATATAAGTGAGTTAAGAAACATCATTGAAAAATATATAATTTCATAGTTATATATATGTAGATATATTATATATTTATTTTCATATTTTCGACTGCATTAATTGTATTTAAAACTGCTACAATTCTTATGTTACGAGTAAAAGAAACACATGACTAAAAGTGTACATCAAATGTAATTATATTTAAGATGTAGACTCTTGACGAAGTCCTGAAACAGGGGACGAAACATCGATAATTTATTCTTAACGAATTTTTGTTAAGCCGAAATTTTCTCCTGGACAACGAACTCGACTTCGTTGGATTATTATAATTTATCGATGGCCCTACATTTCCATATTACGAGCGTCGAAATTATTACCGACAGACTGGTCCAGTCCCAGCCACCGCGTACAAATCAGTCATCGTTATGCGGACTGGCAGTGGCGTGATTACAATTAACAGTTTATACGGTATCTGGAGCGTGATTTGTAACGCCATAAAAGAACGCTACGAACGTTACGCAGTCTCTTATCTGAGTAATGCTTTGCGACAAAATATCTGCTGCAGTGCGCCTGCGAATACCATTTTTCCTATTTTATTTAAGGTACATTAGTCGACAGTGATAAGGTTTTATACAATTGCACAAACGTACCTTTATACAATTGCTCCCAATTTCCAAATAAATAGCACATTTTTCCAACCCATCAATTAATAATATTCTCCAACAAAAAGAAACGTATAATTCCAGTCGTATTCGATGACAAATCAATTTTCGACGCGTCGAGGCATTCGTGATCTCGTTCGATCATTTCGCAACAATGATCCCCGTGAAATTTTAAGTGGTTATTTTAAATTCACGAGCTCCTCTCATTTCTTATCCGATCGCATTCGAAGCAGCCGCCCTAATAAGCGAAATTCATACCGTCCGTGCACGCCATTCTGGAACGTGGAAACGCTTAAAATTTTCAAAGCATGTCTTTACTCAGAAACTCCGGTACACACTCGTTCTTCAATGTACACGTGGGCGGGTTCGTAGAAGTGCATTCAGTGGACAGTGACGAAGGTGTGTGCGCGTGCTGGTTTTGCGGGAGTACCGACCCGTAATACCCGCGCACGTCCTCGTACCTCCACTCGTTTTCCGAGTTCAGTGTACGATTCTAATGCCCGAATTCCACTTTGTCCGAACGACGAGTACCGGATCGC
The DNA here is from genome assembly GCF_026225885.1 of Hylaeus anthracinus. Lineage (NCBI taxonomy): Eukaryota > Metazoa > Arthropoda > Insecta > Hymenoptera > Colletidae > Hylaeus > Hylaeus anthracinus. The sequence continues at coordinate 12,378,067 of NW_026534341.1, read as the reverse complement.
GAACCACTGACCCGTCGTCACTACGGTATATGCCGTTTTTGTTTGCTCGGCCTACTCGACACGCTCCACAAATCAATTTCGAGTGTCTTATAAAAGCACGCTCGGTCATTCCTAGTATTTGAAACTGAAATATTCCGATATACAAACGCGACGCGACTGAAAAATGGCGGCGATCAATCAGAATCGAACGATGTTATTCCGTGGCTTTTATTAAAGGGTCACTGTCCACTTTCTTGTGAACCTCTTTAAGTAAAAGCAGGGAATGTGAACGCAGAAAGAGTCTAAAATTATATGAATTCAAATGAAAAATTATAGTAAAAATTCAGGGGAAAAATTTATAAAGAAAATAATGCCAAACAGGACAGAAAATGGTAACGAGTACAGTGATTGTAGAAGAATGTGTAATATAGAGAAGTTACGTAAAGATTATTGCGAGGAGGTAGAACTCAGGGAAATATATGAAGTAAAAATATAAAATTAGTGATGAATGAATTGATATTAGAAAAACTGTGCTATTTTGAGGTTTTAAAAGATGTAGCATTCTGGAGTTCACATGTGACGTAACGTTCTTAGGAATAACGTCAAGCAAAAACATGGAATGTAAACGCTGAACTAAAATGATAAACATTGAGATATTAATTCCACAACGTTTGCTCGATAAAACCAAACACTAGACAACGCCTTTATCAAGTTTAACACGTACACAAACAAGAGCAAACTAAAAAAAGAAGTAACCCTGGCACCTGACGACAACCTTACTCGCATAGACAACCCTGTAGTAATTTTTCAAAAATATACAAACCTACCCAGAATATTCCCCTCACTTCAAAACATAAAAAAAGAAATCCTTGATGAAAAAGTAATGTTTTCATCCGATTAAAAGCACCTGCTTCGACTTTCCTTTACTCTGAAGACGAAAACGTTGTTTCAGTACTGCTTTGATGCATCGCGATGAGAAGTGCGTTCAGGTTTGCGGGGACCACGGTGAGAAATGAAATTTTCGTCCCCTTTCCCTGATGTAACGTTTTTGTCAGTGTTATTACAGCGAGTTTCTGACCTCTCCGCATAGTTGAACCGTTCCGGGGAAAGGATGGACAAAAGGACAAGTGACAAGGGTTGTTTCGCCGAGGCGGCAAAGGATAAACATTTCATAATGCTTTTTTCAAACAGAAGCGCTCGCGTTCCAGCGTTAAAGGCTCAAAGGAAGATAACGTCGAGCAAAATGCGTCATTTTAAACGTCACCGGGGTCGCGTTTAATTGCCGCAGGAACGTTCGCTTTTCCTTGTGCGCGGGCGCAATCACTGGCAGCCATGCGAAAAGAGACTTTCAAAGTGTCGGGGATAAATTTCAATTAAAGTTCACTTAATTTTGGGCGTGTCAAAGCGCACTCTATTACCTTGCATTATCGTTAACAGTACCTATGCTCCCGGACTTGCCCGTTCGACAATGGATCGCGCGCCAGTTTATAAAGCGACACTATGGACGTATTAACAGACTGAGAGAGCCGGCCAACTAATCGATTTTTCGACGTTAATTGCACCCCTATACCGTCGATTCGACAACCCGAGTAATCTCGGTGCATTAGCCAGTGTTCCACCTGGCGATCCAGCACCTCGATTTAGATGAGTTACGCTCGACGAATCGCTGACTTTTTTCAAATTATGAACTTCGCGTCGACGCAAATGGTACTCGACGGTTAACAGTGACCTATAGGGTAATATTCGTCAAATAATTGGACTGACGTGTAATTTTACGAAGATTGCGTGTCTTATAGAATGTGGTCCACTTGATAGGAAATTTAGAACGTCGCTGAAATGAGTATCTAAACTGATAGAGCAGTTGCTCTCAAATTATGGTCTTAATGAGATTGTGAAGATCTTGAAGCTTGCAAAGAAAAAAGAAAAATATTTGTGTATTCGAGTAAAGGGAATGATTTCAATACAATTCAAATTATATTAAAAGTACAACAATTTTCTACCATCAGTAGAAGGATCATACACATAGTTAATAATTTTGGATAAGCAACATAGTTCCAAGTCTTTAAATTTATCTACACAGTTAGTTTCATTGTATTTGTCCTTTATAGTAAAACAGTTTCTTTCCAATAGAAGTATTAGAAATTTATATATATATATATATATAATAATTGCGGAATTATTAAATACTACGAAATAAAACTCAAGGAGACCCAGTGTTCTACACTTTTCCATTGGGTCTCAGTACCTTGAAGTCCATACTCGTGACTAGGTTAATAACAGCATACATGTTGTGAAGTAGACACCTCTATTATTACACTGTAACGTGTACTCATACATTAATTTCTTAATCCTCTGTCCTTTTTCCTCTGAATAATAATTTATTTCTTCATACAATCGTGGTGCAACAAAGATGTATTATTACTGTTATTATTACAAAGGCGAGGTATAGTTTTGTGCTGTCATTAACCTCCAATATAAGCTTCAGGATGTTATCACGCAATGAAAAACTTTTAAACATAAACAAAATTGCTAAACATATTAAGGAGAGTATTGGTTTATTATTCAGAACCAAGGATGGTCCCTACGAGAATATTAAAATTGGTTGTTTATTTGTTCTTTATTTGTGTCTCTTAATTTTACTTTATTTCTTTCCTTATTTTTTTATGTAAAAGACCAAGCGTTCATAGAGCGATCGTTGACTCGCGTCGTTACCTTTGATTGAGTGATCCTCTGGTCACCTACTTCGTGTAACGGACGAGTGCTCCGCTTAAAGAAGAAAATGGGATAATAAAACAACGAAGATTGCTATCTTCTGGACCCATATGGTCCCGTAAACCCGAGTGCTGAAGTATAAAGTGTCTCGGAAGTAAATGTCAAAACGCTGTTCCATACAACAAATGTTTCTATAGCGTAGGAAAATGAAATTTGAAAACTTTTTATTATAGAAGTAATAAAAAATGTAATATATTATAATATATATCTGAGAAACCTACAGTCAATCCGATAAATACAAATATTTATGAACTCGGTAAAAATTGTAGGCAAACGACTGTAGGTTAAACATGTTATATTCATTTCATATTATTACTTAGCTGGTGTAAATGTGGACTGAGTAGTTTCAGTGGCTTGTCAGTGATGACTCACATGGTGCGTTTTACTCACGCACAGTGGATTTTATAAATAAAGATATATAATATATGTATATAGAACAATATGAAAATGATATCTGAGACTCTAGGTGAAAGAAAGTTATCAGTTCAGAAGTATATATAATTTAATGATCTTCTTCAATGGTCGCCACAATACTGCTTTTTAGGCAGCCACGCACCATCGGCTACCGTTAATGACATATGACAATCTGCAACGCAGTGCAGCATCACGCGAAATATACGTAAGGTGGTCGAGGTGCCGCATCACGATTCTATTACAGATAGTACATATATAGTAAAAGTTCTTTTTCTTTTAATTCTAGGCTTTGTTATAGAGGTTTAAGCAGTTCCCAGTAAATATGTAAAATAAGATTCTTGAAGATGAATACTTAGTGCCAATACGAATCGAAAAGTTCCTTACCGTTTTTCAATCCGACTGTTCATTTCGGAGATATTCAGAGTTAAAGTTTCTAGGAGCTCGTGCGCATGGACCACGTGGAGAGCGCGAGCGCTGAACCCTGTACAGTCTCGTGACTGCGTGCTCGCGAGCGCTTAGTCTCGAGATTGCGTGCGCGCGCGCGCATGTGTCACGTGCGGGAGCACGCTCGTGCAACCAAGAGGTAAACAAACTACGAGCGGGCCGCGTCGAGAGTCCCAACGGCAAACTTTAATCGCTTGTATCTCCGTAACGAATGATCGGATTGGAAAGCGGTACAGGACTTTTTGATTCCGTTGCTCATAAGCTGGTGATCTTGAGAGGTTTCAGAATTTTATTAATATTCTATATAGTACAATTAAGACGTATTCTTTTATTCTTTGTACTGATCGCGGAGCAACGTATATCTTGTTGAAGAAAAAAATGCTATGAACTGCATACCACAATACGATAATATTCATATGTCGTCGAGAGTCAACACGATTTATTGAAAGTTCAAATACAAAAATATTTCAATTGTAATCTCACCGATTCATTTTCTGTCTTCCTTATGCCCTTCCTCAGGATGTAATCTATCTTCTTGCCTAATTTCATCGAAATCTGTTCAGCGGTTTAAGCGTGAAAAGGTAACGAACATACAAAGTTACTCTCGCATTTATAATATCAAGTATGGATACATTTGGGAACATCAAACCTACCATTTAATTTAAACAAATTTCTATTATACAAGAGACATAGAGGGTACGAATATTTATGGGACCGACAGCACGTACAGCACTCGAGGGTACTTCACATAACAGTGAATACTCCTATCATAATTTACAATAAAATTCTGACCCACGCACATTTTGGACACACACAGACAGACACTCCTACGCTCACTACGTTCCCGGATGAGCGATTATCTCGATCCAAGCGCGACGATGAGGCAACCGGAGCACCTGCGAGTAACGTCATTATCGCCGCGATAAAGATGAAAAACTGTCCGTCTATCTCGACGTGGAAATCGCTCGGCTGATAAACGACACAAATTTTTAAGGATCATCCACACAAAGGAAAGCGTCCTGTCAAGCGCAGCCGTTCAGCTGCCGCGGACTTGATTTCCCGCGGACCGCAAAACCTTGCGCGAGTTTTGCATACAAATTGCACTCTCCCCTCTCTCCCTCCAGGAACCAGGGATGGGCGGAACTTGTTTACGATGACGAGTGGTTCGTCCAAGTTGCGAGCCACGGCTCGTGTCAGCATATAAAGCACCGAGAACCGTGAAGAATTTTAATTGAAATTACTTAATTAACACCCTGGGACCCTCGTAAGCGACGACGTCGCATGCGTAATTATGGGATGCAGCATCCTCCGCATAACTGTCAAAGTAGCTGCGATCACGAAGAAGAGTGGCCAACGCTACCGCGCACAGGGATACAGGCGCGTGGCAATTTGCAAGGTATTTAGACATCATACGCTATAATCCAGCGTTCCCGAGCGTCTATCGCGCGAGCTTTTAATCGATCATCGACGCCGGTGATTAATTGCCATTCGTAAACACTGCCAGCGCAAAGTATCGGCTGGGGGGAGAGTATAAGCGTGAGCGCGAAACGTTCTCTCGCGAGGATTTACCAAGCTTGGCGGAGAACGATTCTGATATTTTATTTTCGTTTATTTCTTTCGCTGTTCTAGAATTTAGAACAACGAGTACGTATCGAAGAAAGGATTATTTTAAGCTGTGCGGGGGATAGACAAATGTTTCCCGAGTCTGTACCCGATCACGCGATGCTTTAAAATAATGCTCCGTAGTTTGGGTATCCGGAAAGTTTATTTTTGCGAGAGATTTGCGCGGAATGTGACGGACGACTTTCCGTTGAAACTACTTTCTGGGTCATAGGGGTGAATATTATTTTAAGGTAAATCTTTTCAGGAATGGATAACCTTACGTGGACTGAGAAAGTTAATAATTGTATATATTGAACGAGATAACGCATCTGATAAGATTCTAAAACTCGGAAATTACTGCAACTACCTCCAAAATTAAACAAATTTAATCCTGCTATATTAAGCGATTAGTGTCTACAATGTAACAGGAAAAATTATCATTAAACTGCGGACTAAATACTATATTCGAAACGTACGCAGGATATATTTCGCGAAATAATATGACAATATTAATATTTACTTTTGCATAACTTCACACGTTTTATATAACTGTACCATGTGTTTTTCGTATTTGCATGCTGCATAAATGCATGAAATGTTAATATTAATCTACTAGGACAACTGAAACAGAACACCATAATTTTTGCTCTTATGACCAAATAAAATAACAGCTCTAAGTATGAACCATCTTCTATGTAAAAAACAGATACATTATTTTTGATGTTTCAAAAACAACATAACGATCGATACAGTTATTACATTTGTTAGAAATTGCACGTAGTCTCTGTCGGGGAAAAAACATGCTAAAACGTAAACGATTTCTTTTCAATAGAGTTCAAATTGAAACTACGCGGAGGTGCGAAAAAAACCGGTAAACTTTATACGGTGTTGTTTTGCGCTGCACGATATTGAAAACATCTAAACAGTATAGGAAAACAATAGTTGCTACTTCAATTGAAGAGCCGGTACAATAACCGGGTATCTCTAATTTTCACGATGTAACGGCACGTCAAAACTGAAACTTGCCTATGGCTCTATCGCCAATACAGAAGGTACGAAATGTGTGTAGTTATTAATATAAAAATAACATCGCATCTATTTTTTAATTGATTTTGTGTCATCATAAGTTGAAGAAGGTATCTGCGAACGGTTAATTTATTTTCAGTAAAAAATGAAGTTTCAAGAAGGGAATGGAATACGTATGCTTTAATTTTATTTTACAGAGAAATAAAATAAATTCTGTGATCATTTCATATAATTTTGAATATAAATATTTTTATTTTACAAAATCAACATTAAATATTAAAATAAATGCCTTGCAAAGTGTTTGAAAACAAAAATTCGGCCCATAGAGGGTTAAAAACACCATATGGTACCATATACCATACATTAAATATTACATATACGTAAAATAATATTTAATCAATGTATGATTCTTAATTTTTATATAATATAAATCATAATTATAATTTTCAGAAGTTTCTCGGGCAATTTCACGTCTCTTTCACTATACAAGCTTCATCCCCGAAGTACACAGTGCATGTAAGTGGTACGCAATCAACAAACGTAGACTGATCCACTTTTTATTTGAAGAAACGTATCGATCACGGAGGAAACGAGCGCCCGCGATAAAAATAAGCAATTCCAAGATCATATCTTGGGCACGTGTTCTACTTCGGGCTACTTGACTTGTTCACAACGCACGAAGTCGCGTAAACTACTTTTTTTTCATCGATTAGCATGCGGGCTTAAGAATTCGATGAATGTTCTTCCCAATGAATATGTATAAATTCGACAGCCCGAGTTTGACGTGATGAACCGCGAACTGATTATGCGTGACTTGAATTTCAATGCTGTCGTACGTATTTTAATTACTTTTTTTCCTTCAAGTCGTGATATCATTCACTACGTCACTACAGCAATTTCATTTTGCCTATATCTGATAGAATACGGCATTTCATTTATTGAAAAATTTATTTTATTCAACAAGACACAATGTTCCTGTAACAAACGTTTGACTTTCTTACACTTTTAACGATACGATCCTCAAATTTTATTAGGGAAACAATTGCAGACTACTGCTGATACTTTTTTCACAATTCTATATCATTTTTTTTGTTTTACATATATTGATCGAAACTATTGTATTAGTTGAGATTTGTTAAGAAAGAACCCTAAAGTGATTTAACCAATACTAGAGTTTTGATCAATATATGTAAAAAAAAAATGATATAGAACTTTCAAAAAGAAGAAATGCAGTAGCTGCAATTCCATCAATGCTTAAAAATAATACAAGGACATGTTACGTCACATTTACTTGCCTAATAAAATTTGAGGATCGTACGGAAGCCTGCCTATAAAAAATATACGCGATGTCAGGAACACGGGCATCGAGGGATGTTTTACGTAAACTGGCTCGCGTCCTCTTACCCGAGAATTATGCCGCAGACGAGCAATTTTATTTCCAGTCCGCAGCATCGGTCTCGCATTTCGTTCCTGCGACGCGAGAGATGATTGGAAATACATAAAGAGAGAGACGTCGTCCGTCTTTGAGCCTGGAGCGAGACGTAAATTAAATTTACCAACCGGATATAAGAAAAAATTCGATCCCCCTCTGCCAATTGCCAACGTCGCGAAACGTCTCGACCAATCGTTGGCCAACGTCGAGCATTCCCCCTGTTTCGATAGATATTAAAAGTTTCGCGACCAAGTTTCGAACAGATTCGAAAATGCACCGAGTTCCCGCGACCTAAAATCATCGTGAACTCTAAGGTAGCAGCCGTTGAACCTTTCCCTCGTCCCTGGGGTCTCGTTTTCGAACTTTCCCTTCGTAACAAGTTTCAATTAAATTTATCATTTCGACGAGCGGAAACCGTACCGCTCGCATCGCGGCTGGAAATTTCGAGCGACTTCGGTACTCGTGAAAAACATTTCGTCGAGCCTCGACAACGCGAACAAAGGGAAGGGTGCAACGAATCTGGCGTGGCCTTAAAAACGGTACAACTGTGAACAAAATGTGGAACGGTCGAACCTGGAGAAAAAAAAAACCTCGACGAAGCACAAAGGAGGCCGTTCAAGCGTCGAACGAGATTGTTCCTTCGGAGGCTGAAAACTAAACATTCGGGACTACTTGGGGCATCGTACTCGGGATATGACTTCATTGCATGAATTCGTAACTAGGACTTTGGCCAGCGGCGGGGAAAATTCTTACCTAGATGCGAATTTATTGGGTTGATAATAAATCGCGTTTCGAGAAGTATCATGTGAAATCGTTGCTTGTATTAGCTATGATGGATATATACACGGTCTGTCTAAAAAGAAACCAAGCTTTTGCTATAAAAAGAAAAAAGTACAATTAAAGTTTTTACACGCACGTTTATTTACTTAAAATAATCTCCCTCTGCGTCAATACAGCCTGTAGGCCGCGTAATTAACATTTCGAAGGATCTTTGCAACTCCTATTTTGGTAGTCCGTTTAGTACTGCGGTTACAGTGGCCTGAATCTCCGAAATGTTGCTATAATGTGTCCCTTTCATTGGAATTTTCAATTTTGGGGAAAGAAAATAAGCACAGGGAGACAGATCAGGCGAGTACGGTGAATGATCCAAGGTAACAATGCCAATTCCAATGAAAGGGACACATTATATTGGGTTGTCCGAAAAGTTTCTTTCGTAATTTACACTCAATTATTTTGTGCGGTAGTGTTTATATAAATAGACAATCTAATTTCTTAGATGTTAATGTTGTAACAGTAATGGAACAAAATGAATCGTACACAATTCAATAATGTAACATTAGATATAAAATATTGTGTATGTATTACTTATTAATAAAACGAAAGAAACTTTTGGGACAACCTAATAGTAATATTTCGGAGGTTCAGGCCGCTTGTAAACTCCGTACTAAACGTGATACCAAAACAGGAGCTGCAAAGGTCCTTCAAAATGTTAATTACGTGGTCTACACGCTGTATTGATGCAGAGGGAGATACATTGAGTAAATAAACGTGTGTGTAAAAACTTTACTTTAAAAACTTTTTTTTTTATAGCAAAAGTTCGGTTTCCTTTTAAACAGACCGTGTATATATTGGGGGTTAAATGGTATGGAAGTATTATACACTCCATACAAATTAGTTGCGTTACATTTAGAAAAAAAAACTGGGTATGACAATAAATATGATGTTTGAGTTCTGCACGAACAACCAGAGAAGAATTTATTCGACCATTTCTCAATTTAAAACGGTATAAAAATTCATCATTTTTTAAGCTAATGATTACTAGTGATGATAAATGTATCGTTTTTGATAATGTGGTAAAGAAAAAACCTTGGTATAAGTCAGGAAACGCATACTCAAAATTTGAATTGCATCCTTAAAAGATTTGCTGTTTATTTAGTGAGATTACAAAGAAATAATTTGTTGATTGTTTGAAAGATTATTGCAATATGAATACAAAAGGAATATAAAATGCAATAATGTTCATTTTATGCAATGATGTTAGTTTTTGAAAAAGGTAAACACGTAAATGAAACTATATCAATACAAAAATTACATCGATTGTTTAAAATAATAGCATACCATTATATATATTATACCTATTCCTATGATGATCAATGGAATTAGACGAAGCTCTCTTAAGTCGGCAACGTTTCAAGTCGGCAACGAGCGCGTAATAAGAACCAGTCGAGGGGAAACGAGCAAGTTTAGTGGAGAACTTTCGACTAGCTTAGAACTGGCCACGTCCAGGGCAGGATCACGGAAAGGGGGCAATAAGTTTCCGGTCTTGCGGAACAATTGACACGTCGCGGTGATGCTTGCCGCTACAGGTCCCCCCTCCACCCCTCTTTGTTCCGGATAGCCTCAGCCGCGACATATCCCGAGCATGACCTCCCGAACTGTCGTACCAAGTCCTGACTTTGTCGTGCGGTATCTGGTTCGAGACCGTGCACTGCGCCAGGCAGCTCCGCAGGCTCCGTAGTCGCCCGAAAATGGAGCGAAGTTGTTCAGCAGTTTCCTCGCGGGCACGAGAGGGGCCTCGTGCACCCTCCGCGTCGTCTGCGAGCAATTTTCGGAGCCGTTCAGGCGGAGGAAACGTACCCCACGAAGCTCTGACGTGCGCGGAATGGCGAAGCTGTTAAGAAAGTCCGTTATTTCGTGAGAAAACACCAGACTTCCGGATCTTGTGACCCTGACCGATTCGACATGTACCGCGGGGCGCGAGTCTCGAGGGTGCCAGCCACGAGAATCTCTGCAAGGTGAGGGCTCAGTGTTGGAACAGGGAGATAAAATGCTGACGTTTGGGAATTATTTGAGACAGGACTTAATGTCTAGCGTAAGTCATTCATATGCATATTTGCAGTATATACTTGTAGTATTTATGACAAACCTCATGGAAGTGAGATAATCGAGACTAAAAGTCTGATAGAAATATTTTGTACATGCATTAACACTACGCCTATCGATGTTCATCTGTATCTATTTCTATCGCTCTTAAACAATTTTACGATTATTACTCTGTTAATCAACCTGTTAATTTGTATTATTTGCGATTTTAATCTCTCCAATTCATTTTGTGTCTTCCCAATATACATACAGTCAGTCCCATAAGTATTCGTATTCTCTGAAAAAATTTGTCTAAATTAAATGATAGGTCTGATGTTTTCAAATAAATTTTTCATTAAAAATATTATATATACATCCGCAACGTTTATTCATGTACGTATTTATTACGAAGCATATATTTGGTAAACATTAAGCCTATCATTTAATTTAGACAAATTTTAATAGACGTAGAAGGTACGAATACTTATGGGATTGATTGTATAAGTCTTTATCAATATTTAGATGTTTATCTATATTTATTTATTTCTCCTTTTCCAGTTAATATTGCATGGCCCGATGAAGACGTCAATCGATTTCACGGATGCACACCGAGTTCCTTCCTGAAGTCTTCGTTACGACGACTCCGTCTTCCGGGTTACTTATGCGGAACTCCAACTGTTCTCCAACTTCCACCACTCTTAGCGTCGACTAACCCTTAGTCGCTGCAAATCCATTTGGCGTGAACGATTCATCAATGTGATGGATCGCGCCGAAAGTCTAACGTTTACGAGGATGAATGTGCCTTTAAGTTATATTCGCTCCATGGCTGAAAACCATTATTTAACTCTGGAGGCAAGATACCAGGTCCTGACATTATCGACGAACGACTGTCCATTGTAGAGTTAAATACGCCTGGATCGATCGTATCAATCCAAGATTACAACTACGCGAATACAATCGCTCCATTTTTCACTTATTCGTTCATATTGGAAAGATAGACAGTGATCGAATTGCTTAAATATGTATCTAGTACAGAGTTTCCTGCTACATTCAATCCAATGTTAGAAGTAGAATGTATAATGGATGCTCTAATGGAGGTTTTGAGAAGCCATGAAATGTTAACGGTTGATATTTAACGTAAGTGTTGTCTATAAAGGGTATAAATTTATCTCAAGTTCTGAATCGTAGTAGACTGTGGATTAGAATCAATTGTCAAATGGTCAAATAGGATATGGAGGGAATATTCTCGAAAAGGTACAAATTAAAGGAAAAATTTATCAAATGATGCCTAACTTGTCTTGTCTTCTATAAGACACTCAAAATATAACTTTTATCAAATTTCCCTGATTCTCTTAAACATATAAATTTTCACGGACGTTGAGTTTCTTTTGTTTACGAATCTACATCCATAGATCCACCAAACTGTACTAATTATAGTGATTCGTATTAATATTCGGACACTATAGTACTTTATTCATTATTGCAATGTACACGTGGCCATAATTCAGTTTATATATTATTTGTTGTGTGATATGTGTGAACGTATATTCTGTTTAACATAAATGTAAATTTTATTCATTCAGGATATCGAATTTGTATCATAAACAATTTACTACATATATAATGTATTATTCCTGCGTAGCATTAATATTCAGGCACTCAATACATTTCCATGTTTCTTAATTATAACTCCTCGTCTTACTCGACGGTTAAGACTGTTTACGAACACGATGTTCAGCAAGCTGTAAGCACACTTCGTAATACCAGTTTTTGTTCTATAGTCGACGTGATCCTTCATAACTTGTAATATGGAGCAGAAAATTGTTCACCGTGAAAAAGGAAAATCTTATCGAAAAAATATTAAATTTTTTAATTTAAATAAGAGTACTGTAGCGGATATTGTATGAAATAATAATTTCGAGGATCGGATCAAATCAATTCTTGAAAGTTTGCAGTACTGCAGACGCCCCATGTCATAAACCTTAGGGAAATCTTACAATGGGAGCATTAGGTAAAGGAAGTCTAACTCGAGGAACGAGATCAATCGATTTAGGAAGTTCTCTAGCGAGCGAAACAAAATTTCACCCAACTTCCAGCGGGAACTTAATAATTCTCGCTCGTACTTGTCCGCTGGAAACTCAGGTAAGCATTTTGCCGTCAGTGATTCAAAGTTAGCAAGGACAAAGTCAAGGAACGCCCGTGGCTTTCGTTCGCGAGTACAACGTCCTGTTTGCCAAAAGAAATCGCAGGGAAAATTACCGAGTAAGTAATTTTTCGGCGGAATTGGTTGAAACCGTGTAGGCGTAAAGGTAATATTTGCGAGCCGTACGATTTAAATAAGTAATCGGATTAAAGCGCTGCGCCCTCCCCCGTCCTCCTCTCAGGCCCAGTCGCGGGATAGTCGGACCTTCTTCGGGGCTGAAAACTTGATAATTTAATTTCGCGCTGCAGAGAAAGGTAATCCTAGCGTGACGATGGGGTAGCACTGGAGTAAAAGAGATTCCGCTGAATGGAGGACGAGGGCTGAAAGATCCCCGGCACTTCCGTCGCGGCGGCCAACCCAGGAAGTAACTTCTGTTTGTTTTGTTCCGGCTACAGTTGACAGGAGTTATGTTTAACTCGTCTTACGCGAGCACGCCGCGCCGGGTCTCCCCGACGGAAGGCCAAGAGGAAAACGTCGAGAAGATGGAAAGCGTGTTGGAAAACGAGACTCCGTCTCTGTATAACGAGAGAACTTTGTCTTAAGTATCCTCCCGATGTATCCACGACTGCGGGGAAACCTAGCCTGAAATTAATACCGACCGTGTGTGCGATGGCGTCTCAAATCTTTCTCCACATCAAACTATTTGGCCGCGGTGCTCCTGAATATCGCGTTCGTTGTCGTTCAATGTCTTGGTATACTTGTACACCCTCGCTCAGAGATATGTAGACACTTCCTTAATAGAAATAAATATCGAATCAAAGTTGTGGGTCTACTAATATCAATTATGTCATTTACGTTTCGATATGTTTATATTGCATTAGTGAATTTATCTTATTAATAGTTTTTTTTTTTTTTTTTAATATCACAGTAATGATAAAAAAAACTATAGAAGTAACTAAATAATGTTAAAACTTCTGTTACCAAACTTGTATGTTATTAATTTCTTTATTTCATCCGAAATAATATTATTTCTTTTATTTTGTAATATTTATGCTATAAATTTTTTTTAAATATTGAACACTCTTTCTGAACTATGTATTTTTATCTAGAGCATAGTTTCTAGGAAAACTGGTCTTTCCTCATGTGGATAAAATAAAGCCATTCGCCCTAATGATAGTATCGGTAATTTAAAAATGTTGTGTCATCAATTGTGTGTGTCAGGTCTGAAATAGTTAATTTGTATTTATACTTAATTTAACACGAAATTTTCGGTACTTAGGACAATCTAAGAGGACACGTTTCACTGTCTCGTATTCTGATATTTTTCTTTGCGTTAAATAAAATTCGAAAAATTTGTTCCTTCCTGTCTCTAACAATTTGATCAACTGTACATCATTTTGGGAAGGATTTAATTATGGGTTAATATCGAGTGGAGTCGGAGTCGATCTCGCGGCTGCGGGTAACCGACCATCTAGCCAGTGGTTATGACGCAAGCATCGTTGTACAAGGTACTCGACAGATACACGTGTACACCATCGAACCTACCATCGAAATGTGACCACCGCGTCGCCGCCAGGCTGCAGCATTAAATTATGGCTGCCTTTGATTTCCAGCTTAATGGAAGTAACGCGCGAGCTTTGACGACGGCGGGTCTCGCGTGGCGAACGCAGACGAGAAACCGGACGCTCGATTCATCGCGCCCTAATAACAAAGCGAACGTTGGATCAAAGTAAAAAGGCAAGGGCGCTTTGTCGAATCACGAGCGCATGACGAAAACGGATTAATCGGTTTGCCGTTGTTCCGGCAACAAACGGAACAAGATTTAATTGAAAAACGAAATATTATTACCGCGCTAGAAAAATACTTTGAAAACGACGATAAAAATCAGCGAATCCACGCGACGAGCGGGTGCTCGATGAGTAGTCGGTTTGGGCAAAAAAAAGGAGAAAACGGAAAACATAAGACGAAAAAATATCATTTCACGGGCGTAGAGAAACAAGCTGCTCGTTTATTGGAAAAGCCAGGAGCTGACGTCAGGTGAAAAAAAGAACAACGCAACGACTGAACGCCGTTTTGACGCACCAAAGTCACAAAAGACGGGGACAATTAGAAAGAAGTCTCGCAACATCTCGCGAATGAGAGGAACATTTTTACGTCTAACCCACGAACGATATACGGGCAATCTTCTTAGTTGTTCGGGATAACTATCTCGAATATTTTTAACCGACTTCGAAAAGGAGGAGGTTACTAAATTCGACATGTATATTTTTTTTCTTTTATGGATTATGTGTCGTCGCTGGTGTTACGTTTAATTAATTAAAATTGGATACAGGAGTAAACGTCCAAGTTTGTTATTTAATTGGAATTTAAGGTAACAATTTGATGAAAAATTCATTGACGTTTTCATGTTTATATTAAATGCAATTTTAATTTTATAGGATTATATATACGTAGTTTATATTCCTCTTTCCTGTTTTAAATGTTATATCGTGTTTTGTGACGGTCCAACTGACGTTGGATAAAATAAATAAATACATGAATAATTGTGTATTGATTATAAAATTTAATCAATATAGAATTTTTAATATATATTTTATACTCCTCTTTCCTTTTTTTAATCTTGTGTGGTGTTCTGTTACAGTGCAATTGACATTGAATAAAATAAATAAATACATGAATCAATGTGTATCGAATATAAAATTGAATTAACATAAAATTTTTAATATATACTCTATACTCCTTTTTCTGTCCTTTTTTTTATTCCGTGTGTTGTCCTCTTACACTGCAATAAACACATTAAATATACCAAATAAATTATTCATTGAACCGTTGAATTAAAATAATACTTTCTACACGCATCTTGCATCCATTTCGTTTTCTTTTTTTTTTTCATCTTGTATCATGTTTGGTTTATTCATACATACGTGTGACAGAACGAGAACTAGCGACAGATGTTTTGAATTCTATCTAACTCCGCCAATATTTCTTTTTTTTCTTTACCGTCTGTCGCAAGCCATCAGAATCCAACGAACGACAGTAGAAGCTAGCATCGAGCGAAAACTAAACACGACAAGTTTACGGTTCCGTCCGATCGAACCGGACATGGAATCGAAACGAACGCGGGCGCGTGTCACGGGGGGTTAAACGTTATTTTCCATCGGACTCGGTGGACACCGTTGACCAGGTCGTTACACAAAAGTCACGTGCCCTATCGGAGTACGAGCCGTATTCTCCCATTTGCATACGCCGTGTACGCGACAACGAAATTGAATTCATCAACCGAGCTCCTCCCTTTCGACTAACCGAAGCTTACGGCCGGAAATGTATCAAGCGTTAGATACTAAGCGAGCATATTGTTGCCGTATACTAGCTCGCCGTTAGAAATTAGGCTCCTCGGTGTGTACGGTTTGCACTTAGTTTGAACGCGTTCCCTCTGCTTAAGAATTGCTCCCGGAACATGGTTACTATTCCACTGGAAATCTGTATGGCTGCTTCGCCATGGGTATACCCAGCCCGTTTGTTCTCTGCTTTTCAATGGGGCGAAAGTGCAGAGGTTTTATCGACTCGAAATTAAATTCGGTCGTCCCATAAGTTCATGCCATTTATTCTTTTCTGCTACTCAAATTAATATGTAAAATATACCTTTTAATCAATCGGTCAAGTAATTTTTTTTAAAGTAGTTGTACTTCTTAATATTCAACTTCAACAGCAATTATCATTATTAAATTGAATTTGTCTAAATCTAATCAATCATAACCAACCAAACAATATAATTGAGGTAATAAACAACATCAATAAACTACAATACAAACTAATTTTAAATTGACTTCATCATATTTAAATGAAATGAACAAATTATTATATTTCACATTTTATTTGTCTTGCTCTTAAATATTTGTCAACACAATTTAATAATCTACTTTTTTTTTAACTTGTTCGTGAACCTTCTATTACTCTAAACGATGTAAGGAACAAATTGATAACTCACCTACACAAAATTGATGATCGAGCCTCTTTCATAAATGACCAACCGATTATAATTCCCAAATCTCCGTTCGTTCGTCCTCCCTGAAGATCTGTCCCATATTTCACGCGTCCCACTTACCCAAAGTGTACGAAATCAGACGGCAGTCGCGCACGCCTGGGGAGGGGGTGCAATTAGGCGAAGCGACAATTTACTTCCAACGACGTAGGCAAACATACGCACAATGTCCTCATCCACTTAACGCATTGGGTTAATTCAATTAGACGGTCGACATGAAAATTAGGATGTGCCGAGAGGCCTCGGTCACGGGAACGGTAAATAAAGGCGCGTCGGAAACGACGAATCTTTCAGTGCATAAAAGAAGATGGATGTCGCACTTCATTAAGAGCCTTTCCCCTTCCTCGTTCGAAGTTCGTTCATCGCGTTCCCTTCACTTTCTCTTATCCAATTTCACTGCTCCTCGAGAAGCCTCTACCCCGGTCTAACCCCGACTTCGATCATCCCTTTTCTCCGGATAACATCCTTACCTTCCAACCCCCACGTTTTCGACCCACTCTTCCTCGCCGTCTCAGTTTTAACCGTGACTCCGTCGAACTCGTCGAGACGAGTCGTTCGAGCCCGAACCCCTCGCGATTGGGCATACAGTCTGAAGCACCCTCGGAGACCCGATTCGACACGGGGGAGGAGGGGCGGAAGTGAAGGGGCCGGTAAATGCATGAAGTGGTCGGATACATATACATCCACCCACGTGTAAGGGGCGTAATGAAGTCGGCGAATCAAGACAGAAATTGAATCCATTCGATTTTACGCTCCGATTGCTTGCGCCGCTTGGAGCGTCATGAACGCGGGGGTGTCTGCGCACTCGAGCGTTGTATATGTGTTTCTTCGCATGTATGCGCACTCGTAAGCGTATCTTTGAAGCTACGTGATTTAATAAATAGATGCGATTGTGGAGGGTGGAGATTGAAGTCGAATACAGGGAATGAATCTTGATTTTTTTAATCCGTAATTTACCTATTAAGGAAGAGTATTTGAATAGAAAGATCAGCCATTTTGAATTACCAAATTTCAAGTCCAGACTTAGTATCATCCCCCCCCCCCCCACCAAAAAAAAACACACTTATACCAAGTTTCATCAAAATCGAATCACTTTTCGCATTTTGTTTAGCCATAATAGATCCGCCACTTTGAATTTATAAATTTTGTGCAATACAATAATTAATTATATTTGAAGTGTCATAACTCTGCGTGAATTGTCCGATTTGGTTCAAACGAAATTCAAATTGAAGATCAGATTTCCTACTATTTAATAGATTCACTCCTAGATACTCTTAAACAATAGTTATATTTTTCTTTTATCATCAATTGCATACTTTATACATATCTCTATAAGATTGCCATATTACTATAAGTATTAAGCTGAACAAACTACAAAAGTCGAAACGTTTATACATTTTATTAACTAAATTTATTATTAGGTTGTCCCGAAAGTTTCTTTCGCTAGTTGCATTCAATTATTTTATGTGGTCGTGTTTATATAAATAGACAATCTAATTTCATAGATATTCATATTGTAATAGTAATGGAACAAAATGAATCGTGCACAATTCAGTAATGTAACATAAAACATAAAATATTGTGCATGTACTACTTATTAATAAAGCGAAAGAAACTTTTTGGACAACCTAATACTTTGACAAACACCATTTAATACCAATGTACTGTGACAAATTGCAATTGTATCGCGGGTCAGTTCACGTTTTGCCTTGAGTCGTAAGTTTCTCATTCGTTTCTCTAATAAACCGAAACCACCGCAGGAACACGACATTTTTCCAAGTAACTATACCCTAGAAACTTTGAAAATGGAGAGTCGAGCAATTTTCCCAAGTGGCAAACCGAAGGCAAAGTTTGCAGAAAGAAAGCTCATAATATCGACCCAAGTTAAAAGTCTCGGTCGTTTGAAGGCGGTACGACGCGGAACAGATTCTCAGAGGCGGCTACAAACCCATATTTTCAACTCCCCAGCGAAGAGGGACGCAAACCGCCGCGTTATGAAATAATAACTCGCGTTAGCATGGGTTTCGCCGTAAGAAGCCGCGCCGCAGTCCCTTTGTTGTCGCGATTTTCTTCGTGGAACGACGGAAAACGGGGGGACGTCGAGCGAGCCAAACTGCCGGCAGGAATCTTTGCCAAGATTCGACGATCCTTCAGCCTCGGTTAAGCTGGTCGCATGCCGCGGTGTTGTTTATACGAATTCGAGGTAAGAACGAACCGTCCTTTCTGTGTTTGTCTTTGGTAGGCGAGAACACCAGGGGTGCGGGCACGGCGTCTGACGGAATGCGAAATTGCACGACTCGAAACCACGAAAAAGGAAAACTTGCCACGAATCGTAGAAACGAGACCTTTGAGGAACTTTGACGGTGTCTGCTTTTGGAAACGAGCTGGGTTACCTGGTCCCCGTGCTCTCGATACCTTATCAATCCTCTTCCTCCTGTGGATTAGAGGTTATAAGGAAAAGCAGCCGAGTTTGGACCTCTTTACACATTTACAATAGCACTTTGAAAATTTAATAGACATATAACGTTCGAATTTTAAACTTTCTTCTTATTGTAACTTCGAAACTACTGAATATAAATGGTAGAACCTCGATTATTGTGAGGGAATCAAGTAATATTAGTATAATGAGCCGTTCACTGCACAAATTAACTTCACTTTTAAAAAAATCTTAAATTTAAGTATCCAAGTACTCGGTATAGTCATAACTTTTTATATTTATAATAACTTTTCTGAAAAGAAAAGAATTCAATATTTATTTGAATTTAGATAAAAGGAAATTTTAAAAAACAATGTATTGTTATGTTTTATGTTTGACATAACGAGAACTTTAAGGATTAACGAATAACTTTAATATACTATGACAGGGTGTGTACAATACAAATGTCAACAAAGGTAATTAAATGTGTTCTTAGTTTTGGAACGTGAGCATTCAATGACGTCTTGTTCGAATATGACAGCTTGACGGACGATCAATCCGATCGCCTTCTTCTCGCTGTCTTTTTGTTCCGGTCGCGAGCACCAGCAGGCCTTGAATCCATCCAAAGGGTGCTCGCAACAGCATATTATTTCGTCGCATTTCTCAACCTTTTGCTTTATGGAGTTAATCGATTTGTGTAATGAACAAGGATGAGTAATTATGAGTGCGTTCATCAAGATTTTATTAAAGTGATTTGGGAATAAACAAGTATGTATTTAAGAAGAAGAGATTCTTATATTGACCCCTTTTTCAGCTGTCATACTGATTTTCCTCCTAAAGTGATCAAGGGTAGTTTTGTCAAACCTCAAATAAATTAGCAACTAAGTGAAGCTAACGTATCTTTAAAAAAGTTAGCATATTAACCAAAATCGAAAGCCACATTAGCTTTTCAGATCACTTTTAATTTTAATTTACACTGAACGTAACGGTGTTAAAATTAAACGACAGTAAGACGCGAGCAAATTAAAAAAAAATCCGTAAAGCGAAGGGAACGAGTGAAAAGACAAACGGTAAACCTGTGAACGAGATGCAGTCCGTAGCTCGTAAACGGTAGGATTTCTCGTTTGAAGGAAGATAATCGTAAAAGAAAGTACGGGAACTATGTGGAGAACGTTAGAATACTTGTAATTTAAGCACAGTTTCTTGTTGCAAAGCAGGGCCGATTACGCTCCGCGGAAATACGGGAACGGAGCGAACGAAAGTTAAAGGTGAAGGTTGGAGGGAGAGGACAAAGCAAGAAGTAGGCGGAGAAAATGGGGAAGAAAATTCGTTCGTAATGCAAGCATTGCGGGGTAGGGAGGGCGCGGGCGTCAGTCGTATCTGACAAGGGGCCATGCTGCCACAATAATGAATCGTTCTAGCGCCAAGGGAGGGAAAAAAGGAACGCGGAAGAACGAAAGAAAGGAACTACGACGCTGGCACAACCCAAGCTACTTCACGATCGCGGGGGTGTAACTACGTGTGCGTATATTCGATGCTGCCCGAGCTAGCACAATAATTACATGCAGCCCGCCTTTTGTTGGGCGAGCACGTTTCCTTGCACCCTGGGGTTTCGTCGAGACTCCATCGTGAAACAATGTTTCAATGAAAAGTGGTAATTTACTGATATTCGGGACCCGAGGTTAAGTTCGTATCGCAGCACTTTGTATCGGTGTTTCTCAACCATTTAATCTAAACGTCCACTTTATCGGATTCATTTAATTAATCTTAATGCGCTTTTTATGTAACCATAAAATACCAATACAATGTTAGAAATTAATAAAGAATAAAGATGATCGAAAGTAAGTGTACATACAATAAGTACTTAGTATTGATGTACAAGTACTTCAAGCTTTATTCAAGTCGTCATTTAAAAGAATATTGAATATATGTAGATGATGAAAAGCAAGAAGGTAATCAAATTAAAAAGAAGTGCATAAATGACATTTGAATAAAAGTAAATATAAATGGTACGTAGAAATAATATGAAGAATTAAGGCTAAATAGAGATGACATATAAACATTGATCGAATGTTAGTTAAATGGACCATTTGGAATTCATAGAAAATAGCAGAATATAATAAGTACTTGGTATTGATGTACAAGTACTTCGAGCTTTACTCAAGTCTCCATTATCCACGCATATAAATACGTGAATCGATGATATCAATCCCTGAGGAATGAAAAATACAGTAAAGGAACTCTATTCAGATATCGATGAACTTTGTATCGATGAACTGTAAAAGAGCCTATGTATTTGCAATGTAATCTCGTAATCGAAAATAAACCTACGCAATGCTAACGGGAATCGTGGCTCAGTTTAATACACAATAGGTGACCATAAGGGAACAATGCAGTAAATATTAATTCGCTGCGTAAACAGTTTGGATGTATTGTCAAAACAGACAGTGCTCCGGGTATCGCGTACGCGTTCGTTGGCTAATGTTAAATAACTGACGGTTCGAGGACGCAACGAAAATTCTACAAACGCTTTCGATCCTGGGCTGATGAGCAGTCCGAAAAACGCGTTCAAAAATCAACAACGCAGAACTTCACGTTTTCCATTATGAAAGTGTCAGTTTGGGAGCTTTCTCGGCCACCGGATTTGATTATCAGTCAACACGTTTGTCAAGGAAAATTATCCCCTCTGAACAGACGGAAAATTATTAATTCTATTATTGTTATAACTTTTTAATAACAGAAAATAGTTTATCCTTGTGCTGTTGGAAATCTTGGATGCGGCGAAATGTACAGTGGGTGTAGAAAGTATGCGTACACCGATCAATTTCCAAAAATACTATGTAAAATTGTAATTTATTAACTTATTTTTTATAAACAACGACATTCTACATATTCTCGGAAATCTCTAGAATAGATAGAGTACAAAAATAAATAGCTATTTATGTAAGTTACGAAATTAACAAGCTGCAAAATTAAGAAACTACAATTTCACACAAAAGTTTTTTGCGAAATTGAAGGGTGTACGAATACATTCTACACCCACTGTAACTATTTGGCCCTGGTTCTGTTATACTTATTTTATTATCAAATTAGTTGTTTAATATTCGGACACTTAAAAGCGTCTTGTACACAATGTTCAAACTTCTACAACTTTTGTTTACTCGTTAAGGACCAGTCGGAGTATTTTGTGCCGGTTCGATATGTACAAGGAATTTAAAACGACCGAATCTCTCGCTCTGTAACAGATCTAACTCCGCGTGGTAATTCCGATCGCTTTTTTTCCTCGTACGAAGCTGACCGAACAAAGCCAGTGTTGCCAGGCCTGGATCGAAGCACGAAAAAAGACTGGCCAAGCCGAATAGCGTCAAATCACCTGGGCAACAGTCCAGTCCCGTAACCGCCCCGATAAATCGATAGGAGCACCACGGTGGATGGAGTGATTCATCGATACCTACCCCGCTCCCAATTTCCATTCGGCGCGAGGCAGCCCTTAATCCACGTCCTTCCGTCAGTCGAGCCACCGGCCGTGACCTCGAGACCGTTTCAATTCCCGTTTGGCGAGCAAATAAATTATTTTCATTCTCTATTTATATGCAACCCGCTCGCTCCTGCCGTAGATCCACCATTATTCCATCTAATAGACACGACTGTTCGGCTGAGAGATTTCTCGGATAACGGAAGATTTACTTCTCTGCCACCGGCCATTTTATGTTTGGGATTAAATAACAAAGTGAAATAATTCATATACGAAAATATCGTTTCACAGAGATTCGCGAATTGGCTCGATTTGGATTTAATATTTATTGGTCAAATGTGATCGGACGGTGTGTCGACGAGAGACTGTTTATCGAACATCGGAGCAACAGAAGAAAAACATTGATCATTTCATATTTAAGGTGAAATAACAGAAGTGGATATATAATATGAACTCATATAGTTTTGGTTCGATATTTTTGCTGAAATGATATCAAATGATGCGTCTATTTTTGAATACCACAAATGCTTGGAAAATTCATATTTTTAATATCAATACTGTATGAACCGTTCATTAGATGCACATATTAGATACAAACATTTCGTGTAACACGTAAAAGATTATATGAATATTCTATTCCACACTTGTTGGATAAAAATTTGAATTATGGAATGAAATAAATTACACTGAATATATGCAAATAAACATAATAATACACCTCAATAAATCGTTACACATTGCCCTATTTTGTCCTCTATTATTCGAATAAAATTTTACTCCTCCTGTGTTTTCATATTATTATTATTCTTCATAAATTCCCTGTAGTAATTAATTGGTATCAATGCAAAAGACAATACAATAATAGAAAGGGTGCTACAGAAATATGTATCCTGAGCATTAATAAGTTCGAACACAAAAATGATAACTGAAAATTTGGACAAGGAAAGTTCGTAAAATGAAGGTTCTGCTATTCTTTTTCCCCCTCATCCCTCTGCCACACCGCCAAAAAGGAAAATGACCGAAACAAAGAGCACAAAGGGCAAAAAGGAATGCAAAGTTCTCATCCTCTGTGTTGCCGAGTGATATTTCCGCCGTCTAGTAATCTAAGTAAAACTACCCTCGTGCTAAATAAAAGCACCACGAAAGTAATTAGTCCGCGTAACACGGAAGAGTTTCTGTTTCCTTTGAACCGTTACGCGAACAAGTTAATTAAAACGTGTGTATGTAAAATTCACTGCGGACCGTTGTAACGTTCGTGAATGTTTTAGCAGATATTGCATAGTAAATATGGTTACGTCCACATTGCTGTAACGCGTATATTCAAGTGAAATCCGTTTCGAATATTATCTGTTTGCGATACGTTACATTTTCACGAACTTGAACTTGTTGTTTTGTTATTATTTCAGTTTATAGTAGTATAGCATAACGCAGTAGAATGAAAGAAAATATACCATAGGAAAAAGACGAAACAAAGTTGAGCATCAGAGATCATTGAAACCATGTTTGGGTGTAATTAAAATTTCAGTATCGATTAACAAATACCATAAAATTCTCGCGAACAAATTAAAAATATAAACGGTTGCCTATTAATTTAGAACGCATCAAGTTTCATCGTTTTTAATAGTCGAATCTACTAGCAACAAATATTGAGACTAAGGAAAGAAACAAAAATTCAATTTTTCTGTTTCAATAGCATCAATGACGTCAATGTTGTAAACTTCATAAATTTCACTCAACTCTATGCGTTCTTGGTTTCAGTGTCCCACGAAGCACGAAAAAATGTGACAACACAAGGCTAGTCAAATTTTGGTCCGTGACAATACTTTCCATCCAAATGATAACAAGGACTGGGAAGGAAATGTACCTCAAGGATGGTCTCTAATTTGTCTCGACGTTCAAGTGAAATAATTTTCGGTTACGTGCAGCTAGGGATCCTGGAATAAGGAGCTTATGCAAGATTCTTGGGACACCGTTGCGCTGAGAGTGACAGATTTAATTAGGCACGCAATGTTACTCGAAAAATTGCGACGTTGGCGAATCAGGAAGTGGAGGGCGCAAACACACCCTGGTAGGAGATGCTGACGGCAACTTACGGACGGATTGCCAGAGGCTAAGACGCCTCTACCGCCAGGTAGATTCGCTGGTGTACGGGACCCTGGTGGTTGCAGCTAGCTTTAATGAGGCAAGCGAGAACACCTTGTGTAACAACTGGGTTCTAAGTACCCTAAGAAAAGAGGGATCTAGCAGCGTATCCAGATCTAGAGATAAACAGGTTCGCCTGCTTCCGCGAAAAACGGACCCAGCATTGTTCCCTTCTCGATTTTATCTTTCAAGAATAGAGTCTATTCTTCTGAGGAAATGATTGTTACGAGGTATGACACGAATTCAATATTAACCCTCTATGTCAGATCGCATGTTAATATATCGAAATTTTACCAAATAATTTTAGTTTTCTTTTTCACAATTAATTATATAATGTCTCTGATAACAAATGACAATATTGGCGACGGTTAGCAGCACTATCAACTTGAAATATTAAAATAAATGCCTTGCAAGTTGTTTGCAGAAAAAAAATATTTTCAGAGTTCCTGCTTTGGAAATCTTTGAGAAATAAATAAAAGAGATTTACTGTATGTTATATGTTATAATTACGATGTATTAAAGTGATACTTTTTATTTTTTTACCAATTTCGAGGCAATTTTTACGATTTGTTTGCAGCTAAAGTACTTGATGTCTAATTCATGTTATATTCTAGTCTAATTATGAAAGGTTAAGATCTAAATATGACGTATGAAGAACAGCGAGATTATTTTCCTTGATTTTCATCAGTCTCTCTGGTAAATTTTATTTATATTATATTTGTGACATACTCCTTCGAAAAATAATTCGATTTACTTCGAACGAACATTAATATCAGGTCATTAATATTTAAATACGTGGAATACGTGTCAATTGTAATGAAATGTCAGTGCTTTCAATAGTGTCTTGAGTCAACCCATGCAATCATGACCTATGTAAAATCAAATAGTTCCAGAAAACTAGAACAGTTCAAATCATTGTTAATGTAAACGTAAATAAAAATATGATAACACAGATCTGTGTCATGAAATGAAATACACAATAAGTACCCAAAGCTAAAGTAATATGTATTATTTATACAATAACTTTCTACATTTATTCGTTTATTTAATGGTACTACGATTGTATACTGTCTAAAATGAAAATGAATAACGTAATTAAATATCATACGTATGACGTTTCAACAATCAATATGACAGAAATACGATCCATCAAATAATTCTAGTGAAAATAAAAATTCAATAAATTGAGCATAACGAACGAGATTTATTCACACAAACGCCACCGCTTATACATTTAAGCATACGACTTAAATATAATTTACCATATTGTTGCATTATATATGAAGGATACCGCAGAAATATTACATAAGTAATAAATGTTATGACAAATGCATTTACTTGCATCAATCATTTTCGTTCCAAACAATATACGAATAAATCAATGTCCTAATGAATGAACAAATAAATGTACGGTAGGTATCCACGTGTTCTAAATAATTAACAACGACGACGTCTGTCAACGACAACTGCAAACGTCTCGGAAGGAACATTATGACGCCCAGCAATCGCCATAAGCGCGGCATCCGCTGCAAATCGTCCGTAATGATGCTTATTAACGACATCCACGACGTACACAATTCTCGGCGACGTTCAACTTAATGAGACATCCAGGACATCGCGTGTTACCAAGAAACGAACGTAGGAATCCCCTGGCCGACAATAGTTCTCTCTCTTCCTCCAGCGATCCGTCCGTACCTTTTCCTTTCCGAGGAGGGGGTGAAAGGAACGGAGATAAATAACGTCTCTTGATTCACGACGAAGAAGGAAGGTAGGTGTTGGGCGGATAGGGCCTCAAAGAAGGGAAGAGCCGCACTCAAGAAGAGCCGAAGTACTGAGCAAACGTCTCGAGTCTCGGGTCCGCGCAAACCTCCCAAATGAGCGTCTATTAATACTACCTAGAGATTGGCTCGAGTCAGCCGCGAATCACACCGGCCCGAGATTTCGCTGAAATTTCTCCAATCGGAACGATTCTTAAATAGGACGTCAAAGTAATGGAAATTCGAGCACGAGAGTCGTGAATATGGGAATATACGGGTGTTTTTAACTTCTTCGATCCTATAGTTAAGCATCTTTAGAAAAATATGTCATTTGAAATCGAAGAACGTGTTTTTGTAGCAGTTGTACAATTTTAAATATGACAAAATTGAAAAGTTATTACTTTTCTGATACACGCTAAATTATTTAGAATACTTAATCTCTTCAGTGACGATTTTTTTCCACGCTTTTCTTATATCTGATTATCATCAAATTTTTAATTTTTTTATTATTGACAGTAATTATAATTATAAAAAACTAAATGTTCACATATGTGGCCAAGAGCGTCAAGAGGTTAACGTTAACTGAAGTTAAGTTGATAATAACCATTAATAATTGATGCGTCTCTAAACTTATATTTTAAAAGAATAGAAAAAAGAAAACAATCGAAATAACATGTCTTGTGGAATTTTTGAATAATTATTATTATTGATTGACTTTTTTTTTTTTTTGTTGAACAGCTGCAAAATTAGTATTCGCTGGAAATGTTTGCACGATTTGTTATTAACTCGATCTGTAGGATTCTGATTTAATTCGAGAAGAAAATGAAAACGCATTGATCGAGTGCTGTGTGTAAGCGGCGCTTTTTCTTGTTTGTCGAGGTCGACTTCGATTTGTTGGATATAATAGATAATTGGGGAAGGAGGGTGCTATTAGAAGAGATCGCGAATTGATGAGAAAAGTTAAGAGTTCTTGTTAGTACAAGATGAGACGCACAGATAGCAGAAGGGGAAAAGTTCTACTGGAGTAAGAGCAGCCGTATCTTGATCTTGATAGACGTGTTTTCTAACTCGATTTTTGAATGGATTCGTTCGCTAATTCTACTGTTAAACCGATTTCCCTATAAACCAGATTATGGAAAATAAAAACGCTTCAAAAACTTATTTATTAATGATCTACGTTGAACTTGTCTACTTTTGATTAAAAATGATATGACCTCATACTTGGTTATTATAAAATTCCTCGTTCTAGTATATTGGAATATCTGGTGTTTTATTATCAAAGGTCCAAGCTGTACGTTACATTAACTCGAAACAGGAAAATAATTTCATCGTAATCGTGTATTTATTATCTTTTTCAAATGAAAATATTTTTATACATATTTCCAAACTTTCCTTAATTAATATATTACTATCACTGTCATATCATATCGTGTTTTTTAAAATTAATATTATTACTTCTGTAACTTTCATTATAAATTCTAGATTCCTGAAAAGAACCTAAACCGAACCATCGAAAAGTTAAAATATAGAAGTCTACTTAAATATTCCATGCGTTCGATAAATTCTTCCTCTAACGAACGAACATGTTCACGTACAGTTTCGATAATTGATTATTTTTAGTTCGTTATTCGAACCGTTATTCGAACCGTTTCGCCTCGATGAAAATCGTGGCCACCTTTTACGCGAAGGCATTCGTGTGAACTCGCCCCATCGGTTCGCACATTCACCGACAACAGGCACCCTAATAGACTTCCAGGTCTCGATCATGAAAAATGCAAGAGCGTGGCATGGAGGAATCGGTCGACGGGGTTGTTATGGTATTTGTTATCGTTTCGTAATCAATAGACAGTTGAATGGGCGTGCGGTGGCTACGGTTCGAACGTAACAGTGAAAACGATGCCGAGACGCAAGAAACGGAAGTACAATAGTTAAAGGTCTCGTACCCCGAAGAAGCCAGAAAGCTTTACACGTTTCAATAACGGCTCGTCTGAATATTTTAAGAGACGCCGCTGACAACGTCGATTATTCTTACCGACACGCTTCTCGCCCCTAACGCTCGGCAAAAAAAAAATCAATCCTAGCCCCATAGACTTTAAGACGAATGCCTGGTAATGATTTGCTTGACAATTGTGGATAGCTCGTTATGGACAGTTACACGATTCGAAGCACGTGGTCACAGAATAATTAAGGGACGATATTTTCCCAGTCTTGAAAATAATAGCATTTATTTGACGTTTCCACGCTTCGTTTTAAAGCCGTTTTTGGAATCTACGAACGTTACAATTTATTTTATTAAATTGTGTGTTGTTTAAAACATTTTTTTTTTTTATATCATTTGCAAAAGAACAAAATATTAAACGAAGGAACCATTACTGTTTATGAACTGATTTTGCTGAATATTAAATCACATCTTGAGATAAAATATTTATAAAGTTTTGAAAAACTCTCAAAAAGAATTAAAGTATACACGAAATAAACGAACAGGCTTTTTTCTCTCTTCTCTATTAAGGGATGAATGAAATGATATCGATTTTCCATCTTCAGTCTATCATATTATACTGTACTTGTAATTTAATTCTATTCCTCTCATTTTCAATTAATTCCTATTTAATTTTAATTCTATAATTTTTGTTAGATTTACCTTGTCAATCTTCACATTGAAAAGTGTGTTAAAACATCGATGTATTCAAAAGCGTACAAGTGGCAATTAATAAGCGAACGTACGAAAATATACTATTCACTCGAAACACAGATTCATAATTAACCGCGTATTTATAATTCAGTTGGTATATATGCATAAGGTACCTGACGTGGTCGCAATTTCATTATAAAAAAATTATTATCGAGGGGTGGGCGAGGGACTGTGTACGGTTGCGTGTGATACGTGCTAGCACCGTGAGATCGAACACGTGTTGCGTCGCGTGCTTGGTGAAGCGTGAATGTGCGTCAGGGGTGACTATCGTGGATCGTAGTCGAACATCGAAAGTCAAACGACATTTCTTCGTGAAAGAGTGAGGGAAAAACTGTTGGAATCACGTAAGAATACTTGTTTCGATAAAGCTTGGTAGCCACTAAAAAATTCATTATTCTAATTACTAGTATATTAACCCTTTAGCCTATAACAACGTGCGAGACTCGTGGTACGCAATTCGAGTTGAACATGAAAAACACGAGTCAGACACGTCTTATGAAAGTGCGCAAAAAATTGTATACCTAACTACGGCACGCAATTAACACTGCCCTTTGATCTCATAACGGATAATACGAGATAAAAAAAAATCAAAAGTGCGTGTATAACATATCCGCATTGTTATAGATTTTCATATTTTTCCATTTGCCATAAATGCATAAATATCCACAATCTAGTAACACAAACCTATATAAGCTATCAAAGTAAATGATCTTCAGAAATGTCGACATAATTATACAAATGTTCTATATTTTTCAGACAAATTCGCAAAACGACGACTTAAATGCAGATATTTATGCAATATATATTTTCACGGATACAGAGAAAGAATCGAAAATTTAATGAAGTAGGTCTATTTATCTTCGAATCGATGTAACATGCGAACTATTCTTGATATTTATATATCACGATCGATAATGCAAATGAATAGGTATCGCGATGTAATTCCGACAGGCGTCTCTAAATATTTAACCACCGGCACCGTTTCGATTCGCGTATCAACGTTGTGGAAGGTAGAACAGATTTCATGTGACTCGGCAGCGCTTTCAGGTCAATATACTTTGATTTCTCGACCCTGTTTCGCGGCTCTCCCTGGGGGCCAGCGGTCGATGAAAATCAGAGGAGTGTTCATTTTAAGCGAATGCCCGGCAATCAGTCGTGGAAACAAGGCAATTTCTTAAGAAGACAAACAGTTGCCCGTGTTCTCGCCGCCATTCCCAAAAGAACGCGGCCGGGCGTCTCGTCTGTTCGATCGATCTTTCCGCGTCGGTTCGCGCAGGGGTCATTCCGCGCTAAATCTATCATTTTAGGCTCCTCGTGTCATAAACTTTGGAGAAATTGAAAATTTACGTTTTCACCGTAGAATTAGACGAAATTTTAATTTCTTTTTCTGCATCTGTGAAAATATGTATTACGTAAATATCAGCATTCTAGTATCTGATCTATGACAAGGAAGCAAAAAGGATTTAGAAGGGTCGATAGTTCCAGAGATAAAATTTACATAGTTTGTTTTTTGCTAAAGCAGTAAAGAAACGTGAAATGTAATACCGATTAGAAGATAAGACATACTTCATTAAATTTTCAATTCTTTTTCTGCATTCTAGTATCTGATCTATGAAAAGCAAACAAAAAGAATTTAGAAGGGTTGATAGTTCCAGAGACAAAATCCAAAGATAAAATTTACATAGCTTGGTTTTTGCTAAAGCAGTAAAGAAACATAAAATACAACGTTTTATATTTTCTTAACAATTTCGAAATCAGCGTATCGATATATAATATTTCTGTAACTTCTAGATAGTTATCGCGTCGTCTCTGTCGCCAAGAGAATCGCGATTTCTTGATACACCGTGGCGCGTCGACAGCTGTTCAAACAAAGAAATATCAGAAACAATATTCCCAGGAAAGATTCCGTGTTTCTCGCTGTCCCCGGGATTCTGGGAACATGCAAACTGCGACAGCGTTCGCGCGAGAGGACTGTCACTCGATAGCAAAATCGAAGGTCGACGAGCGACGGGAATCTTGGCTTACAGCTTCTCGAAAGCGAACTCTCGGCGACGGCTGGCAAGTTTCCCTCGGAGAAGACGCCTCTGCTAAGCCAGCGACGCGTCCGATCGCGGCATCGCGTCATCGATGCGTCTCCGTTATCTCCGTTCACGAAGGAAGCGTGCATCGATCCTTTATTTCACTTCACGTTCACGAAAAGAATTATTTCTCAATTTTATTTCATTTTTTTTTAAGAAGAATTCTTCCATCGTTTTATTCATTTCGTCAAAGAAAACGTATTGCCTGATTTCGTTTCATCTCTACAAACGAATCATTTTTTCGTTTTAATAAATTTGTCAAAGAAATACTATTTCTTGATTTTATTTCATTTCTCTAAAATAAATTATTCTTTTACTTTATTCACCAAGAGAGTAGTACTTGATGATTTTATTTCACCGTTTTAAAATAAATTCTTCCTTCCTTTGATTATTGATTATTGATCAAAACGATGTATTTCTCGATTTTATTTCATTTTTAAAAAGTGGTTTATTCTTAAATTTATTTTACCCTTCAAAATAGAAGTATATCTTGATTTAGATTCAAACGTGGACCCTTTCGGTTGTGTACAGAGCACTTCTTGTTTCATGTATTGAAGCAGGCAAAGGAGCCGGAGACCTACTTTCGTTTGCGAGATGAGGTGACGTATAGCTGGCGGAAAAAAGGAGGACCAAACTCCTCCGATCGAGAGAAACGTGTCGCAAAGGACTCGAAGCGGGGTGACGGTGAGCCGGACGACGACGAAGACTACTGATAGATTTCCCTTTTAGCAAAACTTTTGTCTTCAAGTCCTGGAAGCAGACACGGCTTCCCAGTTGCTATCGTTCTGACGGAGCAACTCTGCATACAAGACATCTCCATTTAGATGCCACCGTTCCCTGGCCCCTTTCACCCTCTGGTCCACGTTCGCCCAAGCCACCCTTCGGTCCGTTTCCTTTTCCTTCGCTCCTTTTTCTCGCCTCTGCCTCCCTCTCCTACCCTTTTTAACAGCAATGCCGAGGCAAACCTTTCTCACCTTTCATTTCGCGTTTCCACGCCTGCCTTTCTCACCAGTCGATTTTCTTCCTACAGTTTTCAACGCAACTGCGACAAAGTCAAGCTATGGAAATGATTATTCAGCAAATAAAACCTTACTTTTTGCGCGCGTTATTTATTAACCCCTTAGAGCAGATTTGTTCTTAAGCGACTTCGAAAGGAGGAGGTTAATAAATTCGATATGTATACTTTCTTCAATTTACGCGCTGATTTGTAAGCTTCGTTTTATATTTTTCATTAGAAAGTGTACATTATATCGTATTTAATACTTTTTGGAGTTGTATTATTTTTGTGTGGTGAAATTTAAAAAAATACTGTTTAGATTAGACTTGAGACATACTTTAATTTGAATTTCAATTCTTTTTCTATATCTGTGAGAACGAGAATTTGGATGAATATTCGCAGTTTAGTGACAACTATTTCGTTACTTTTAATTATCTCACTCGTTTCATGATATTTCCATAATTCGAAACAAAACTACCCCTTTGACGTCCTCTCTCGTTTCTAATTGTAATTATTTGTCAGTACTCTTTTCAAATTACACTCTATTCGTCCCACTTTTGACATATCATAAATTTAGGCTTGGAAATTCCTGGTGTCGCTTACACCTGTGACAGCGGTTTCATATTTTTCTTTCCACTTTCAGAGATAGCTGACGCTTCTAACAGCTGGAAAAACGAGGTCGTCTAGCTCGCTCTGTTATCAATCTCTCAAAGGGAATAGGTAATTGCTGTATAACGGAAACTAACTCGCGCCAAAAATTATCCTATAGACTGCCGATTAACCCTTTAATTGCGAAGAGCGTATATATCCTTCCTCGATAATTAGGCTTAAGCAAAGATGCTTTCCATTTCCACCGCTAAAAACAATTTCCAGCGAGGTAATTATTTCCTGAATGTTCACTAAAGTTGAGACATACCTTCATTAAATTTTCAATTCTTTTTCTGTTTCTGTTAAAATATTAATTGCAGAAATGTCAACAGTCTAGTATCCTATCCATGAAAAGAAAACAAAAAGAATATAGAAGGGTTGATAGTTCCAGAAATAAAATTTGCATTATCATAGTTGTACTTACTTTTACTTGGTTTTGCTAAAGCAGTAAAGAAACATAAAATGGAACGTTCTATATTTTCTTAACAATTTCAAAACCAGTGTATCGATGACTCAAACTCATCACCATTTTCCTCAAAATTCCTGGACATCTACCTCCCGGAAGTGATCGATCAACACATTCGCGACCGGCAGATATTTTACGTTTCTAATACCAAGTACTAAGCAAAATAATAAAATTCTGACGTTATATTAGGTTGTCCTAAAAGTTTCTTTCGTGAGTTGCATTCAATTATTTTCTGTGGCAGTGCTTATATAAATAGACAATCTAATTTCTTAGACATTGATACTGTAACAGTAATGGAGCGAAATGAATTGTACACAATTTTGTAATGTAACATAAAACATAAAATATTGTGTATGAATTAATTATTAAGCTAATACATCGAAAATTTACATCTGTAAAATAAAACATTTTCTTAAATTTTTCATAACCAGGAATAGAATTTGAAATGAATTTGTGGAAGATCCACAAATGAATACCATTTTTTGGTCCGTGATATCAAATAAAATACGTCTGATAACGTCTATGGACGCAGTATGGAAATTACCACCCGTGTGCGTCGATCCACGAGAGAAGTCTTCGAGTGATACACCGCTAATCACGATCGAACGACACGGCGAGGGTGGTAGGGAAGGGATAAAAATGGCTGGTATACGAGAACAAGCAATGTCGAATTTCTTTTACGTA
The DNA here is from genome assembly GCF_026225885.1 of Hylaeus anthracinus. Taxonomy (NCBI): domain Eukaryota; kingdom Metazoa; phylum Arthropoda; class Insecta; order Hymenoptera; family Colletidae; genus Hylaeus; species Hylaeus anthracinus. Next base: position 12,343,996 of record NW_026534341.1, on the reverse strand, counting down.
GAAAACAGAGCGCGCCGGTGATATCTGAGCCGTAATATTTTCAATCCACTGCCGGCAGAGACAAAAGTCGAGCGATTATTTCCTGGAAAACCCGCGTCCCGCGTAGCGGTTACATCGACTATATCCGAAACTCACGGTACGATGAACCGTTTCACCGTCGGGAAAGCCGACCGATGTGACTACGGCTCGCAGAAGAGGATATTAGAGTTCGATATCCTCGGGCTGAGTATCGATTTCCGTGAGATAGGTCACACAGTATTCTAGTACCACGATGAAATCGCGACATAGACAACGACTGGGGCGAAGCCGGCGGGACGAAACGACAAGGGGCAGGGGGGGGGAGTGAAAAAAAAAGTCGATGCTCCCTGGGATCAAAGTTCGTACACAAGGCTGGCTTAGCTCGGGTGTAAAAACGGGGAAATGAGGAGGAAAAAGCATACGCGCCCGCTGCTGCGTCGATCGATCTTGAGCACCGACGTGCGACGGAGCTGGGTAACGATCTGAGGACAGAAATAGAAACGGCGAGGCTATATCGGTGATCGAGGATGCGAAAAATAAACCCCCTCGAACGAAACGAGGCGATCCTTGCCGTCTATGGAATCGGAACGCCCCTTTCCGCGAAAAGTTTCAACAAGTTGTCGAGGACTGTGACGACCTATAACGAACTTCTCGCGACCCCCGACGCCCCCCCCCCCCCCACCGACGCGCGGCGTAACATTTTAGCGATCTAGGGGAAGATAATTAAATTGGGATAACGCGCCGGATGCGTGGACGGCTGAAATAATTTTTCGGGATAGTGGAATTAATTTATTTGCATATGTTTTACGTATTTTGTTCGCGAGTGTGCGAGTGGAGTAACGGGACAGCTTCTTGCTTTTATCTTGATGAGAATTGATACTGTTAAATATGTGGTGAGCATGAAAGAGCAAAGGTCATTAATTGGGGAAAAATAGTACAACTTTCTGTATTTGTAATCGTTTAACTACTGCGATTCAGTAACAAACGTGAAATTTGACCAGTCGTGGTAGAAATAGCTACACGTGAACGTCGGTAGGTTCAGTGTTAATAGAAATATGTAATCTATGTTATCATTATGATAATAAAAAGTGATATTAAATTCGTTGCTTTCAAAGATCTTCTTTAGCAATAATTCGTGACTCAGAAGGATATAGAATAAAAGAAGGCTATAAATTATCCATCGAGTAATTGCGATCAATTTGACCTGCGTGACATCTCGTAGTCGGCAACGAATGGGTTATGACCGAACGTGCAATTGCATTTTTCTATAATTCACAAAATCCTGCCCTGCGCCGCGCGAATCCGCGCCTAATACATATAAAGGTCGCGAAATAGCTAAAGCGGAAAGCACGGCTGTGTTGGCGATGTTGCGAAGAAGTCATTTACTTATTGGAGTCTGTTCGACCCTGGCGTATTGTTTACGAAGACGGCACGGAGTGAAAAACGGGGTCGAGTTCGCGGAACTATTTCAGCTGAATGCGCGACGGCCCGCAGTTACACGCAGGAACACACATTCCCGCGAAACTAGCGGATGATTTTTCAGTGGAAAAGTAATATACGACTGTTTGCAAAGGCGTCATTTTTCTAAGGCCTCGTTTCCACGACGGGGGGGGGGGGGGGCCGGAGGATCGAAAAACGAGCTGCTCCTCTTATTTCCCTCGGCTAATGTGCACGTTGGGTGTAACGTTTTCTTTTTCTCTGTGTTCTTGTTTTTTGTTTTTTTCTTTTTTGTTGCGAGCACGTAAGAAATTGCGACTCGCGTGAGCGTTATCGCCGCTCTCGACGAGGGTGGCGACTCTAAATTATAAATAAAAAAAGATTGTTTCGCGGAGGACGGTAGCGCGAATTTTCCACGGATCGTATCCACCGCGATCCCTTTTCCGCGAACCTTGTCTTCGCCTGTCCAAACATCCCCACAAACGTTTCGCTGGAAATTGATTCGTGTCTACCCGAAGACTATCTCTCGGAAATTCGCGGTCGCGTTTGATCGCTCTTCCGTTATTTTCTAGGTTCAATCTATATGTGTATTTGTGCTTAGATGTCTTTTTAAGTATATTTTTTCCTGAACGTTTCGACCAATGTTTCTGAGAGTCTTCGTAAATAAATATTGCCTTAATAGAGAAAAGCAATGAATTACATCGACAGAAATTTAAAACATTTAAGGGGGAGAGACTGAAAGGTTGGTGTCGAATTTATTTCACGTATTTTTGACACCAAATAAAGGATTTTTCAAAGAGGGATTTGAATATTTGTGTGTTTATTAAAATATAAGCTGCGTGGAATATATCCGATTTTTATATAAATTTTCATACTGATTTTCCGGATCATTACAGGTGAAAGATTATGACACTGAATGTCAACCACAGCTGACATATTTTTTTATTAAAAGATAAAATCCTAAAGCTCGGTTTGGAAAACCCTGTATAATGGGATCCACGTCGATGAACACATACAAAGTACTAATTAAACTTTCCATTGACATAAACATTTCTGGAAGATATTTAATGCAAAAAACACAACCATAGAGATGGAATATGTTTTACAGGTGATTTATAGTATTTCAGGTCGTTTGAATATTGTGATCGAGTCTGAACCGCGAAAAACATGCCGTTTTCCTGTATATCTTTAAAAGCTTTAGTCGTTAAATTAAACGCAGATTTAATTTGAGATTTTCAGAATATTGATGTTCAATTGTTGTACATTAACGTACTAATTATTATTCAACCACCATGAAGGTTGAATAATAATTGTATTAGGTGGACTGGAAAGTAATGTCGTTTCTTTGACTTTAAATTCAAACAAATTTTTTACAAATTTCTATTTTTAATTATTAATTGTATTATCGCTCCCGATATAAATAGCCTTTTGCCATCTAGTGTACAAATTGGCAATGCCAGATCGATAAAAATCAATGAGCTGATGAACGATAAACAAGTATTTAAAATTGCAAAAATGACATTATTTTCTGGTTCACCTAATAAATGTGAATTACATTTTACAGGCACATGTAAAAAATGATTAAAGGATTTTTCCAAGGCTCTTGGGCCCTTGCTTTCATATGCAAACGCTGCAGCCGCTCGCGAAGGAACTCGCTTCGAACGAGGACTTTCGGTTCAACGGTAAAGCTACCCTCGCGAATCAACTGAATATTTAGTCGAGCAACCACTTAATGCACATCGATCTAATTAAAGTGCTCGCCGCGGTATCGCCTCGTGTAATGAAGAGTCGTGTGCTTTTCGTTTGAAATGACGAACGTGGGAAATTTCGCTCGCGTTTTAGAAGTTACGTTTCGAACTCTCAACTCGTATCCACGTTTTAGTTAGGTACATAGTAATTATAGGAGAGAGTGAAACTATCATCTATATACAACCGAAATTCAAATAATAAATAAAAGTTAAACAATATAACCATTATCTACGCAATAAAAATGTTTAAGAATCCATTCTCCTTAGCTGGAGATTTAGTTCTGGTATTTTATCAATACTTGTTTTTAGAATGTCTATAATTAGTACTTTAGTTGGAATACTATGTTATTTATAATTATTTTGACTAAACAATTCATACCTAGATTGAGAAATGCGATGAAATAATGTACATTGTTTTTTAAAATTACCTTTATTATATAAATACAAATAAATATTGTAGAATGCACAAAAATATATATAATTAATAAGAAAGAATAGCCAACAAATAATCGTCAGTAATGTTATAATTTTGGTGACTGTTGGAGTTAATCGATTTGTACAGTGAACAGCACAAATGTACTGATAACGAAGTTAGGGCTTGTCACACTTACTTGTCCCATCCCGAATACGAATGCTAATTTTTAATTTTCTTTCAATCGCTACTTCATGTATTCTCGCAACGTTACTGCTGGTGACAGCACACCTAGGTCTTCAAAAACCGGGATTCGAGTACTTTCGATGGTGGCCATTCCCTCGCTAGCGTTCGAAGACGGCCATCAACGCCGGAAAGCCAGATTGAAATAAACGGCATATGTCTGACTGTTGCAAAGCCCCCGACGAAGGCACAGGTTACCGTCTTCCCCTTTTCTTCGGTTCGCGGCGTTCGTTCGCGAATTTTTACTTCGTGCCCGTTTCTCCAAGTTCGATTAAATCGACGTACCGTGAATACGGAGAAGCAAATGGTCCCTGTAGAAACGTTCTGCGGCGAAGTTCTGGCCGTGCGATCTTTCGGGGATCGGGAAAGGGCGAAAAGCTCGTTATGCAATTCCAAGTTTCGAGCTGGATTACGCGCGCAGTCGCCTCGGTGGTTGTAGTTCGAAGGACGTAATGGCCAACGAATATCCACGCCGATACAAATATCGAGAGTTGAGCTCGATGTTTCCGAAGGGGGCGCTTATCGCTTTTCGATCTGTTCCGTTCCTTGAACGGATTACTTTTTTAACTTTCCTTTTTCAGTTCGACAGATGGGAATAACCTCTCGGCGTGCATACACTGGCGAGTACAGGTCCGAGGATATTCGATAAATGCAGAATAGAATCTTCTGAAATGATGTAATTCAAGAAGCGAATTAAAATTGGTACGTAGAATTAACTACAAGTGTTTTGTTTTCGGAGCACGTCTCTTGAGAAATTTACTGAATATTATTACAATTACGTTACAATTCCCATTGTAACGTTAAGAATGACACTTTCTTAGATGCAACGACTGCAACTGAACTTTTGTGCAACATTATGATGATCCTTTGAACGCAATTAATTGAAATCGTGATTCTTTGTAATAGTATGTTAATTTATTCAATATAATTATTACATTTACATATATTCTTCTGCAACGTTGTGAGTAGTTATTACATACTTCGTTCCATACATTTGTTCAAAAAACATGCTTGTTTTGGATATTTACTTAGAGGTACAATCTTATTTATTGCATATTCATTTAAACCACATAGGACATACATATTTCAGTCCCGTTATTCTAATATAAAGTTTTACTAAACACAAGTAAATATACCAAAACAATACTATTCAGAACATTTTATCTTAATTTGAAATATCCTCGAGAAATCACACTTTACAGAAACTTTTAGTTACATTTTCCCGGCTCCTTTTACAAAATATTCAAAGTACATAGCTTTATGAAAATAGAATGAAATACTAATTCTGTTGTTTTACAAACCTGCTGCCCCCCCCCTCCCCTCCCCCCGCACGGTGACATTCTCGTTAACGCCCAAAGAAAATGCAGTTCAAGGGAAACCTAAGACAGGGAGTCAACTTTCATCTCCTTCAATCGTTAACCCCGACTCTCGTCTACAGTTCCTTCGACTAAAACAAGTAGACCTTCCCGACAAACAAGTCGCGAAGTTCTACAACTTTGAGGTATTCAGAAGTTTTTCGTCCAATTTCTACTCGCTGCGCCGACAGTAAATACCTCGCGAATACTCTGTTACAGGTTCTACTTCCTATCAACATCAGTACTCTCCCATTAATTTGTCAGCGAAGGCGTAACAAGTACGCTTAATGGTATGCTTCGCGTAAATTGCTGTCAGAATTTAATCGGTCCATTACAATAGCAATCACTTCCTGTCTACGTATACACGGGGATCCAACAGTTTGTTGGAATATTTTAGAAATGCGAGGGTCTCAATAATCCCATGGATATAATATTCTTTCTGTAGGAATTAGTTTAATAAAGTTGTCAGGTTTATTAATACTCTACAAATTATATCGTAGAATAGGAAAAAAAGAGAGAAAGGTTAAGACTTTCATTCCTAAAGGGGAATAGAACAAGAGGATGCAACTCTCTACACCAAAAGCAAAAGAGTACAATTTGTAGGATAAGGAACAAGTGAAATGAATAGATTAGGAAATTAGGATAAAATGTAGGCATTAACTGGCATAAAATCTAAAATAACACTAACGAGTAAATATATTTATAAAAAAAAAAAAAAAGTACAAATAAAACAGTATTGTTGTAAACCGTCAAACATCCAGCGTCGCGTAGAATATAAGTAAACAGAGTAAGGTAGATATAAGTAAAGAACATTGTGAAAAGGAAATGTGTTTATAACAAAATAATTTGTTACACAATAAAGAGTTATACAATACAATACAATACTCTACAGACGTGAAATATTTTTAAAAAATCGTTCTAAATGTTGAAAGTAAAGCTTCAAAAGAATTTCTCTCTCTCTCTCTCTCTCTCTCTCTCTCTCTCTCTCTCTCTCTCTTCAGTTAAGACTGTTAGAACAACAATGAAATAATATTTTAATAATCATAGAAGAACTATAACGTAAAAGAAAACGAATGAAGTAAGAAATACATGAAATTCTTTCTGTAGGAATTATTTTAACAAAGTTGTCAGGTTTATTAATACTCTACAGACGCGAAATATCTTTAAAAAATCATTCTAAATGTTAAGAATAAATCTTGAAAAGAATTTCTCTCAGTTAGTTTTTTACAACAACATAATGGAATAATATAATACTAATCAAAGAAGAAGAATAGACTTAAAATCAATTTATATTCGTATAGGTTTCGTTATATATGTAATATAAAAGAAAAGAAAAGAAATAGGAGACACGTGTACAGTTGAAAAGATTCCAATTGAATATTTACGAGTATATTCGGGTGTAGCAATGACAAAGAAATCGAAGAGGTAGGATTAGCAAAGTCTCGCCTACACTAGCGTGCCTGGGTTTGTCATAACACGTAAGGGTTATCGCGAAGGGGAAATCGATTTCATCTAAAATTCCACCCGACAGCGCTTCGAACGCTAACGAAAACAAAACTAGGAAAATTCTTCAGTCAGATCTAAACGTACGGCATCTTCGCGTGCAGACAAAAATTCCGTACACGGCGGCCGCCACTTCCGGGGTAAGAAGATCGCCAACTAAATAATAAAGGTGACTCGTATATAGGTAGTTCTCGCATGACTCTCGTGAATAAAGTATCTCCTTCTGTCGTTTCCCAAGCTCGGTTTGCAACAGTGTCGAGGCAAGTGGAGAAAAGAAGAATTCCGATGAAAGTTTCGCGCCGGTCGTCCTCTTTCCTCTTTGTTAGCCTTTGGCTGGCTCTGTTCCGCGAACTCGCAGCCTCTCTCCTCGCCAACTTGCACCCCCTCTCGCTCGCACGCGAGATTAGAAAAACGCCGTGTCTCCTCGAGACGTCTTTGCATCTCGAGGACCAATAGACAACCGAGAAATGTATTCCGACGACTCTCGACTTCTTCGCTTTCTTTCCATTTCCCTCCCGCCGGTCCCTGTCTGTCTGCCAGCCTTCGATTCGTCTCTTTCAGCCCCTGACGGCGTATACGCGGCGAAACTTTTGCCGCGGGTCGAGACGGAGTTGGGTGGAGCAAGAGAAAGAGAGATGGAGGTGGTTATGGAACAGAAAAGAAAAACGAGGCACACGAACCAGCTGACTTTTGCCACTTTACAAAGTAGACTTTACGCAGGAGTTCGTTCGATGCCCGAAATTTAAGCATGATGGTCAGGATTATTCTAATGGAGCCTTCTCTACGACGTTCGTCGACGTTGGCTGCTTTGGATGTAAACAAAAATTGGTGGTAAAATGAAACGCAATATTTGGAGGTGTAAACCTTTGGACTTAATTATTGAAAATTATTCCTTCTATGTGAGCTAAAAGCGATAGGAAAATATTCTTTCATTCAAAGAGAATTAGCACATTCAAAGATATTTATTTGCAATATTTACGGAATATTTAAAAGATTGATTGATTAATATAAATATATTGAAAATGATTGTTTAAATATCAAATGACATGGTAATTGAACGAATATTAAGCTTTGATAACAATAAAGTTCATCATAGTTTCCTATAAAATATACGTAAGCAGATTTGTAATAGATGATAACGATGGAAACACGAAAATACATTTCGGCATATGTGTCTAGTATAAAATAAAAAAAAAAATAAATAAAAAAATACATGTCGAATTGAGTAACCTCCTCCTTTTCGAAGTCGGTTAAAAAGCGTGTCTCCATTGTGCAAGCAAGTGCTATCTACAAGAAAGAAGATAATATATAAAATAGGAAGATAATATTATTGCTTAAATTACCTTTTAAAGAATCTTTATTTAAAAGTTTCTCTGAAGCAATAGGATATTATTGAAACGATCGATATAATTCAATTACTTAATTACCGTTGAAAGAAGCATCATTATTTACCTTGAACAATGTTGGTTCGAACATTTCAAACGCTTTGGAAAATCGTAGAAAATAGGAAGTCTGATAGTTTCCAGTCATATCTGTGCGTGTTTACTCATTCGCTACGGGAGGTGCAGGTGGAAAAATCGGAAAAGTATTTCCAACGATTCTCGCTGCGACGTTTTCCTATTTCTTTCGCCGCATCAACCTCTGTCGCTCAACCCAGTTGGACAATGAGGCAAGTACGCCATCCACGAAAAGGCTTTCCTCCCCTGAGGGGATCTGTGTGTTATACTTCGCGTATCTCGACATCCATGCATGTATACATAATAAATCTCTCTCTCTCGGATACGATACACGCTCGCTAGGGAATAGAGCTTGCTACGTGTAGCTAACAAGAAGAGATCACAGCTGCAGAAGAGCTCCATTTTATCTATTGGATAGAATAACCACGATGCCTTGGGTCTAAAGCACTTCTCACATATACAAAACGTTCTTTTCCACTTATTTATAGACTTTCGTATATGGCCCCTTTTTGTACAGTTCATGGTTCGAAAGAAATATCGACGTAAATATAGTCCAGGTAAGCGTAATGTATTTTTTAAATAATCATTCTGTATAAAATATCGTGAGAATGTTTCATTTAAGCTTGTACAATTTTTTTATATAATATGATGGAAAGAAATTAAAAATTCTTTTTCTCCATACTCTAGGATATTAAAAAAATCATGCAACTTTGGATTAATCTTTTCTCGATATTGATAAGAGTGTGTTTAAAACCCTAGGACCGTTTATCGCTTGAAGAACATCTTTTAAAAAATTCCAAATTCGTTTTTATATTTCTGAAACATTGAAATTCTTGTTAATATGAAATTAAGGATGCTTACAGTAAGAAACTAATATCAATTAAAAGGATATGATAAAGTCATAGATTGAAAATCACAGAATAAAAGTATTTCAAAATCCGATAACAAAGTTTACCAGTCTAATCAATTATTAAACATTGGCCGAGAATAATTAATGGAAATTGATATTATTAATCAGTCGAAACTACATAGTCCACGGCTTGAGGTTTTCAGAGTTAAAAGGCTGGAAATTCGGTGAATAAATAATGGTTATTTCGAAGTGGAAGGCAACAAACAAACGTTTTAACGCATAAATTGTGAGAGGTTAAACGTAGTCTCGAAATAATATGAAAATAATCAAAAAGCAATCTCGATTTATTGAATCTCAAACGTTGAATATTATCGTGAATTTTATGAACGGTTGTTTTCCATCCGAATATAAAAATAAAAAGATTGATTACAGTCCGCTATCGTGCTATGAACATTCCTTCAAAACACAGAAAACAGAGAAACACTCATAATCGATCGCGAGTGGATAGACCTGGTCTCTTTTCAAACCAAACCTGTGCAACTCGAGACATAGGAATATCGATCCCTTCCTGTGCAATGTTACAAAACAATACAGCAATCACCCAGATTCATTCAAAAATAATCGAGCGTTCTTTGAGCCCGAGTTATGGAAATTACTATCTTGATTGAATTGACGATACTGAATTCGAAAATTATATTTACAATCAATTATTATTTAAAGAAATATTTCGCGTCTATTTGCAAAATTTCGATATTCTTATTTAAAAAGTTGTTATTCTAAAAACTTCCAATATTTATTTTTTGCGGCCTGTGCCGTAACTACATTCATACTAAACACGAAGCTGTGCCATTTTTTCCTTTCGAATCAACAAAATCAAAAAAAAAAGTCACGGATGCCAGAACAGCGTGATTTTATCCAGCGATCCATTTCGTACATGTTGATTTAATAAATTAGTATTTTTTTTTTTTATAAAAAAAAATATACCTTTCACTAAAATATCTGTAAATAAATATTTAAATTTGAAAGAACCCGTTGTGAATAGTAAAAAGGAGATGTGATTATTTTAGGTTTTTAACAACACTACGTGGAATATAATTCTATCTTATATTCAAACTTCAATTGTTATTTAACGAAAATCAAATGACAAACTGTGTATATTATACTCGTTATATACAATTTTCCTTGTTTCAGGGCTGCATGCCTAACCCAAAGGTTGACAATATAAAATAAAATATTCGTCTACATTACTCAAAAACCTGGAAACAGTCGCAACCTTTTTATCACACCTTAAATACAAAAGATGACATTGTCTTCGTTGATTTTTCATAGGAACTTAATTTTTAGGGTTCTAGAGTGGAAGACCCTCTCGATACCAAACAAAATTTCTCCATCACCTGTGCTTCAGGATAACCAAATTATTTGAATAACTATTTTCAAATCGGTCACCCTGTATGTAGTATAGAAAGGTTGATTCGATTCGCGAAACGCGATGCCGTTCCCTGGCCTCGCGTTTCGAAACAGCCAGGGCGGTTTGCTTGCATTTTACATACGCCTTGCGCACGGAAACGTGGACAAAAAAAAAATATCGCTGGCATCGACGATGAAACTCATCGAACACGGTGACGACACGAAATCAAATTCGCATGCTCGCTTGGGACGGGGAACGAGAGAAATCATTCCCGGAATTGCAGGGCATGCTGGTTCGTCACGCGCTCCCAACAATCCCGAAAATATGTACGAATGCAGCTTCGTGATCTCGACAGAATTTTTCGACGCCTCGAGCGGCATTGGACAAAAATCGGTAAAGTTATTCTCAGGAGAACCGATCAACAATTAATAATGCGTATTTTACTGTAATTTTCGTTTATCTTTTCGCATATTATTTGAAGAAATGTATATTTTTTCTCGTAGATTGTAATATTCGTCAAATACGAGAACGTCAACGTACGATAAAAATTGTTTAGAATGGGAGATCAACAATTTATTATTATTTGAAGAAATGTATATTTATTCTCACAGGTACTTTAATATTTGTCACATATGAGAACGTTAACAAATAATAAAAATTGTTTAGAATGCCAGATCAACAAATTCCTTTCATATAGAAATAAACACATGTATATTCGTAAGAAGAGAATACCACCAATTCATTTTAAAATCCCTTTCAATCGTTTTCGTTTATGTACAGTCGGTCCCCCATAAATATTCATAAAAAATTCATTTGGTAATATCAAAAGTATCGTTTAATTTAGTCAGACTTCTTCGATAGACATGTAGGGTACGAGTATTCATGGTATCGACCATGTACATAAAATATCGATAGTTTAAACGAATTTGCCTGAAAAACCTCCTTGTACTTTCAAAAGTTTCCCAGATAGTTGCAAATTTCCAGCATTAGGAGGCTAGAACTTTGGAAGCTAATACCATTCCTCAAACTTCAGCTACCCTAACTAAAAAAATTCTCAGGCTTTCTTGTTGGCCGCTCTGCAGGCCTGCAAAGTTCGATGAAAATCGGGCGGTGGTAGGCTGGACACTTGGCACACGTTTCTTGCGAGAACCGCTGACGAGACGGCTGGAAGAGTGACGAACGGGGCAGGTTTCGCGTCTAGCCGATTTCTAATTACACGCAGCCAGAAAATCGTCGGTGTGTTGGCCCGGGTTCGGCTCGTATGGGAACTCAATTCCGCGATGATGGACGGGCACGCGTCCCACAAAGTTGAAGACTTAATAAAGGCTTTCCTGTAATGGCTGCCCATCCAGGACGAGAGAACGATGGACGGGAGGGAAAGTGGCCGGTGAACACCGATGGTTCCCTGGTCGGATACAATTTTGGATGTGCATCGCGCTGATGGCCGCGGGACACAATTCCGCGAAGCGCTTTCCACAGAATTTTAACGAGATAAACGGTATTAGTTCCACTTTACTCGTGAAGTTTCTGCAATTTCTGCGGCGTGGAAAGGAACGGAGAATCGTTTTCAGGAAAATATTACGAGCGTCAAAGTCTGGAACAGCCATCCGTGGCCCCTTTCCTCGCGATAAGTCAGCGACGATCAATGAGAGCGAGATCAGTGGCTGATGGACGGGCGCGTGTTACGCGAAGTTGAAGACTTAATAAAGGCTTTCCTGTAATGGCAGCGCCGGAGGTACGTGGAAGAGCCAGCCCGTCGAAGAGAGATTGGATGCAGGTTATACAGGGTGTCCCTGCTGAAGGAACCCACCCAAATATCGTGCTTTCTATCATAAAAATTCCTTATAGCGTCATTTCGATAATTACAGAGGAGGAATACTGCAGAAGAAATTATCTTTTTCTAACTTTATTTTCTTTTTCAAGTGTTTTCGATACCTTCGAGGTTTTAAAGATTTTTCGAGGTTATCTGTTTTACTAGGAAAATAAATATGTCTTTTGTGTTGCATCTCGTGGGTGGACAAATATATTTGACAAGACTTGAGTCTTATCTTCAGATCACCTTGAACGCCAAAATAATGATGAATTCAATATTTAATAAAAAAAAAACTACAGAAATTTTAGAGTGACTGTATAATGACTATGTCAAAGATATGGGAAAATATTGTAAAACGAGAGAGACTACCTCTTCTTATAACACTTAAGGGTATGTTTCACGTATTAATTTGAGTAGAAGAAGAATAAGTGTATGAACTTATAGGAGGATCTAATATAATAATTTAATATTTCGTCTGCATAAGTGCATCTTTTGATTATATTTAGCACGCATTTGTCACATTAACTTGTATCATAACTCGAAAAAATTGTTTCTTATGCAACATACTTCCTCAAAAATCACCGATAATCACACCATAAACAATTTTTATATCATCACAGAAAAAAAGAGGTACTTTTGGGTTGTCTTCTTCGGCTAGGACACCCTGTATACGTGTCGTTGACATGTGAGCGTGAAAAGGCATCGTGGAGGTGTACGAGCGAAACGGCAGGGTGTTCCCGAAGAAAGGACGGGTCAGTGCTCTTCGGCTAATAGAATTAGCGAAGATGGGTTCACTGCCGCAGCTAGTGCCGAGAGAATACTCCACGGCGAAACGGTGAGTTCCAAGGGCGACAGAAATCGCGCGGAAAGTTGTCGACGAAACGGGATTCCAAAACTTTACGATCTCTGGTTACACTTGGCGAAAGGGTATCGTAGGTGGAAACCGACACTCGAGCTCCTAGAATTGCGTTTAGCTTAATCTGTGTGATTTTCTGTGCGCAAGAGACGAGTCCTTGCGAAGGAATGAAGGCTCGACGGCTTTATCTACCGGAGTTGAATTTGATCGCGATGGGGAATAGGTTTCTAAGTGTCTTTGCGAGTGTTTTTAAATCGTCACTAGGTACTTTCTAGCTACTGGATATTTTTTATTTAAAAATATTCGGTTATACATTCACAGGATTATTAATTCATCTCGTGCACGTAACTTATTTTATGTATCGTAAATACGTTTATCTAGTGCTCCAGCGAACGGAATCGATGGGGACAGAGGAAAAGTACCGTATTTCAGTTTAGTCTAGAGTTTGAGTATCCTTAACTCTTTGCACTTGGATATCTAATATCCATTGTAAGACTAGCAAATTCTGTTTGCATATTATATATACAATATTATAAATCTATTTGTTTGAATTTAATGTAAAAGAAACGACATTACTTTCTGATACATAAGATGAACTTATGCTTTATGATAAATACCTGTGAAGAGAAGATTCTTTGGAAATTAACCACGGACTTCTCAAAGTAAAGTTTCCGTGACTTACCTGAAATGAAAAGAAAAAGTAGTGTTAGTGACAAAGGACAATTTGCGTCAGGGCTTAATGGACTTATGCGTTAACATTACTAGCTACTTATCGAATAATCTTATCACTATAATTATTCTTAGGAATGAATCTAATTATATGTCAATTTTATCTTAATGGTATGAATCTTTTTATCATTTTATCTAAATTAAATCAAAGAATAAAGTGTTTGGCACTTCCTTGTAATATAATACAGAACGCGAGAAAAGACCCTAAGGGGAGGCCAACTCCAACATAAAATCTAATTCGCAACTGTCAGGACTGCAATACGAAATTCAATATAAGTTTCTTCGTAAGACATAATAATTCATCAGCGACCTTCTACGATGCTCTGATTCGACAGTTCTGTGGACGCAATATGTGTACGAAACTTTCTCGAGCTTTCATCAATGTTGGGGTTACTCGAGTAAACAGCAACACAATATTTAACGCTCAGGGAATTGTTCACAATTTATATAATTTATAACTAAATATCACTGCTTACTCAAAGAAATTAATCTTTACAAATTATTTATGGACAAATAAATAAACGCTATTTGCATTTCCTTCTTTACTTAAAGAAACTGTTCATAGCACAATTTTCAACCACTTATTCGTGAATTCTAGCGTTTGCAGAATCCGCACGTGACCAGTTCGCATAAATTCTACATAAATCCGTACATTGGTCGGGAAATCATAATTGAATTATTTTCACTGCTACCTATCGAACTATTTACTTCAAACCTGTGCAATCTCGTCCATACATATTGCAGGCGATTTTATGTGGAAATCCGTCATCACCAGAACCGTCAATCATTCGATGTTTATCGATGGCCTCAAAATATTTAAAATGTCGATAACATCCTGTGCTCGACCAAAAAATGTGATATATCGAATATAAGTAGCACGCTCGATATCTTTTACACGAATCATGCGAGACGAAGTTTGTACAAAGACAGTCTTTCTGAAATGAAAAACCGAGGACATCAAACTATGATATCATATTTTTTAAATATTTAATAAATATCCATAAATGTGTAGTTGAAAATGAAACATTTTTTTACTAGAGAGAAAAAGTATTCTATAACTTTTTTCTATGAATACAAACTTGGAGAAACAATAATGGAAGTTAGATTTTGAAAACGTATTGTTACCATTTGGAAAAGATTTTGTGAATGTTAGAATAGTCTAACGCTAGTTTGCAGGATACAAAACTGGCGATTTTTCAATAAAAAATGAATCAAGGAGAAAACTAGAAAATGCCGTTAACAATGATGTTTTAAGAGGTTTTATTGAAAAGAATCCACAACAGGCAACGGGAAGAATAGCGTCACAATTAAAAGCAAGCCATTCACCGTGGCTGTCGTTGGTTACTTGGCTAAAATAGGAAAGTAAGGAAACTGGAAAAATGGGTTCCACATGAGTTGAGTGACGCACAAAAGCTTAGACGAATGAAAACAGCCAGTTCACTACTTCGAGGTAACAAGGAACATCCATTTTTAAAACGTAGCATCAGTTGAGCTGAAAATTGGATTTTATACAACAATAAGAAATAATCGAAACAATGACTCGACAGAGATGACAGTCCACGGCACACGCCAAAACTACCATTTTATCCAAAGAAGATAATGGTGACTAATGATCATCAAGGGAATACATTCGTTAACACTGTCTACCATTTAGATCTACAATTACTGCAGAATTTTATTCCAAAGAAATAGAAAAAATGCATTAAAATTATTGAAGCCTCATGTCTCCAGAACAATGATTCAAAAACTTCATGCAACCAGGCTCCGTAATTAAGACCCCTTAAAGTAGAAACAGATTACTGTTTCTCATATCATATTTTAAAATTCATCACATTTAATTGTAACCATGTGTACTCTTCAATGATACTATTTAATTATAATCACGCTCAAGAGACAAACTCCTAAATACTCGTTCAAAGAACCCTTTATATTAGGGGGACCAGAAAGTAATGTCGTTTCGCCAATGCAAATACTATTTTATTATTTACCAGCTCACCGTGTACCAATCAATTTTTATCGATCAGGTATTGAAAATTTGCACACTAAATGGCAGAAAGTTATTGATAACGAGCTCAAATACATAATTGATTAAAAATAAAAACATACTATAAATTTATTTGTTTGAATTTAATGTAAAAGAAACGACACTATTTTCTGGTCCCCCTAATAAACATATTATACGCGCCAACCTTATAGAACCGCTACCCCTCAGTTCCGAGTACGCGTCCCATTAAATCTGGAGGGCGAGCAGGCGTAGCAACATTTTTCGTCGAGTCGTAATCCGCGACAACAAACGTTTTCGCGAAGGCATATAGTGTCTGAATCGAAACTGACTTCCACGCTGTCGTTCGCTTTAACCGAGAACGCGTGTAGACTGGCTCTCTATTTCGCGGTGGAGTGTACGTGTACGGTTAAATGTCTACGAGGTTTACGTGGAAACGTGCACGTGCAAAGGATTCGCCGCGAAGACGAGGAGGAGGGTAGGTGAATCGAGGGGTTGGGTCGCAGGATACATTTCGGTCTGGCTCTGTCTCTCGCCATTACCCTCCACCCGCCATTCGCATCCAGTGACGTAGAAACGCTCCACAACGAGCCCCAGCGCGGGGCTACGAAATTGCTTTACCGCCCCCTCGCGAGGTCTTTAATTTGGTTTACTATCAGCCCGGACAAAACCCCTTTACCCGTGCCGCAAACTTTGTCTCCGCTTTTTCACTTGCGAAAATTGCTTGACGAATACCTCTACGCTTCGGGTCGAAAACCTAGGGGTGGAACAAAAATTTACTGGCCCTTTAACTGACTTTCACGGACATGCGGGACAGCCTGCCACCGTGAGTGACGAAATTTCAACCCCCTGTTACCGGTGATATTCAAATATTAGACTCTCATGAACCTCTGTCGTTAACGAACATGAATGCTGAACACTCCGACCCTTTGAACTTTAGTTTTTAAGATTAAAAATCTTTTCATTTTCGAACAGCCGAAATTCATGTCACGTTATATAGTGAAAAATGCTGTGATGCGATGAAATGGGTGGGTAGTAACAGAATAAATATGTCCCGTTACGCAGCTCGTCGTGAGATATTGTTTTATATTTTAATATCTACTGATTGGAACAATTAAAACTTAATCCGAAATAATTAAACGTTTATGATACATACAGTATCATTCAGTGTTCAATTAAATATTAATAACACTTACGGTTAGAAATAAATATTCATTCGAGACATTAATCATGAGAAATTTTTCAATATTTTAATATCTGCTGATTGCACCAACTACATAATAATTTCTGACAATAGTTAAATTAATTTTTAACAATACTTATTATTTAAACAATGATGGGGAATGTGATTATGCGGTGGTATTAATGTTTCGTAAATTTTTTTGTGGACGGATCCAACGAGCCTTCGAATCGACATGTCACGACATGTCACGCGGTTGTTGTACGTCCTTCCCCTTCTCTACTTCGATAGCGAGCCGCGACCCTCGACACAGGTATACGAGGGGCGAGAGCTCATTCTTCGGCGATCCATCGGTCGATATGAATCTCGCGATCGCGCGTCCGCGTCTCGCGTTCCTCCTACCTTTGCTTGTGTAGTTTCCCGTAGTTATCGTAGCTTGGTATTGGTTGTGGGTACCTTAGTTTGGTTTGGGTAGTTTTAAGCCATGCGTGTACGAGAGTCTCTCCTCTACCAAAGAATTATTCATCAACTTGATTTGTTTGTTCGTAAGTCTATATTGGGCTCGCACCATCGTTCTCCACTTCGGTCACTATTGCTTCATGTGATAAGTGTAGTGGCCAACTGTGTAACTGGACAGAAAGGTCGGTTGCCATCCTCCTGGTGGATCTGTATTCGAGAGGAAGACGATCGGCTCCTCCGGATCGGTTCTCTACTCCCTGTATCCCGTCTGGTGTAGTCCAGGCTCCCGGCGCAGTGCAGTAAGTCCAAAGCGCAGTGAGACGGGTGCAAGTCGGGTCCTATCGTGGCTCCCAGATAGGTGAAGGGTGTGGAGGACTGGTTCGGAGGCGTCGGTTGTCTTCCTCTCGAGTCCAGATCCAACAAGAGGAAACGGGACTGACTCAGTAAGTCCAGTTTCATGGTCGTGTCGTGTCGCGATTTAGCTTCACCCCTCTTAGTTCAAATAATTATTTGGCAGACTTAGACTTTGGAAATCAAAGGGACTTTGTTTTCTTCGATTTCCTCGGTTTCGTACTTAGTATTAAGCTCGTCGATACTCTATGTAGAGTATGCATCTATGTGTGTATATTCTATGTAGAGGGAGATCGAAGGAACTTTGATTCCTTCTATCTCCGGGTCTCCACTCGCAGCAACCTCCACATGGTGAGACCTGGTAATCGGTATTATTCGTGACGAACAATCCTCCGTCGCGAATAATATCGAGCTAATGGCTGCGAATTTGTAATAAGATCTTTAGATATAAAAGTCCAAAGTGTAATATGTAAAGTTCAAAAGTGTAAAGTGCAAAGTGTAAAGTGAAATTAGATTTAGATTAGCAGGGACAACATCAAGGAGCCGCAACTGGTATTAGTGATCTGTAGTAGGGATGGTTTCTGTCCACTTATCGTTATAAAAATTTGTGCGTACAAGATTTTACTGTAGTAACAAAAAAATGTTCCGTTACAATTGGGTCTTAGTGCGTCACGAAGCAATGAATGAGTTTTCTGAGAAAAAGAATGTCCTATCCGCGGAAAGTCATTAAGTATAGTACAGCAGGTGGCGATTCGCGATCAGTTAATTTAGTTAGTTAGATTTTCAATCTCTCTAACTCTTGGGTGTACGCGAAGTCTGTAAATTTTTCATGGAAGAACCACCCTTTTATAATTTTGCTTTGAATCGGAAGGCTATCAGACATTACCTGTGTATACAATATTATGTGTGGAAATTAATTCTGTGCTTTTACGTTCAATCATCAATGACTGTAATTTAGGTAGAAATATTTACCTATCATTTTGTTAGAATAGAGTACTGGGTCGTCTGGAAAATTCATGTCGATTTTTGGTAAGTGGCTTTGAATTTTTCTTAAAGATTGGCACGAGCTATCTGGAGAACCCAGTATCAATCGTGGCTTCGAGATTTTGTTGTTTACAACTACTTGCCCACTTTTGGAATTTGTGACTGAGGGAAGATTAACAAGTTCAATTTAAAAGGGCACATGATGAATTTCTGCATCTAATATATGTTACTTGAGCTGCAAGGTTATGATACATAATAGTCAAGTATCGCAAGAAAAGGATAGTATATTTAATCGAACAGTATTATTAAATGAAAAGGGTCTGAATAAGGTCATCAGTTATTCCGGATGAATATTCCAACTCTACGATACAACATTCCTAGATAAATTGGTATTTGATCACGAAAGATCAGCGTCCAACTCTGACTCCCTCGAATAGTTCAGAATCACCTCGCGCATTTCCTTCACGCGAAAGGTCAGGTGCCATCGTAGAAACACGACGCCATCGGCCGAAAACAAGAAACGTGATCGGGGTAAATTGTTTCCACGAAATCAGTACCACCGTTCGCCTTTTCGATAGCATGAACAACCGTGTGTCCTGTCGGCGGCGGAACGTGTTTGCCGTTCACGAACGAAAGTCCGTTACGGGGGTGTCCTTTGTCCGCCGGGAGCAGTGCCTCATGCGACAGTTCGATGGAGGGAATTACCGACGATGAAAAAGAAGAGGAACTTGTCGACACGACAACTGTCCCGCGAACGTCGAAAAGTCGCCGTCCCGATTTTACGCGAAGTAATCCCTTACCTTTCTCTCGTCTCGTTTTTCCCGTTTCTCCCGTCTCGCTCTCAACCCCCTGGCCGGTCCGTGGACGGTTGAAGATTGGTTCTGCTATAAGACGAGAGTTTGCAGTATGGCTAGATCGTCTTTTCCAACGGAGGTCGGTGTCTTCCGACGGGAACATAAAAGGGCCCCTTCGGTGACCAACGCGGTCGTTCCAACGACAATACCTTTTACTAGCGAGCTATTTTCAACCAGTCGATGACCCATGATCCTGAAAGCTCGGCGCGAGCCTAGCGAAATCGACCATCCCATATGCTCTCACCGAGCATGCACGTCCAACGTTAAGTGTTACGGTGTGTGTAGAATTATAACTTAAAGGTAATTGTTCACTACTGTCCAATGAATATACAATTTCGATACAATATTGAAATTGTATTCAAACTTCTGTTTCCATTTCTTTGTGGGTTCTTTTTAACGCATTGTTGATAAACTCGTGTTTGAAATTGCATTATCCATTTCAACTTGTGAAACCCAAGGCGATATAGAATATTGCAAAAGCTTTGCTCATCGTGTTATGTGTGTAAAATATTCGAATGTCGCTACAAGTACTCTGCTATTAAAAATGTGATGGTTGAATATATTTTTCGAAATTAGTAAAGCATTTTCTAAAATGAGCTATAGTATTTGAGTACATATTAAATTTGAATTATTAGATGGAGTTCGTTATTCGAATGACACCACAAATACCCCACTATTAAAAGTGTGGTGGTTGAATATTTTCTTATGTCGAAATATGTAAAGCATTTTCTAAAAGGGACTATAGAATTTTGTTTTCTAATAAAACCGATTTCTATACTTTACACGATATATTTAATTAATATTACGCTAACAGGTGCATCTTGTTATTAAGAAACAAACTCTTAAATCTTCTCTCGAGGACCGCGTCACTTTCACGTTATGATCATTTAATTTCCATTCACGTTATCTACTAAATCGATCCACAAATATTATTATTATTATTATTAATCTACATATACTATATGGGTCTAGATTTATTTTATATTATTTAGTAGTAACTTCTTTCATTCAACGGTAGTAAACAATCCTTATCACATGGATTCCAGAGCCTACCTCATTAAAAACGAGAAATCCAATGATTTCCAGCTATCTTTTATGTTTCCTTCTCGTGAATCGCGGTGCAATAATGGCGGGTTGTCGGGATCGGGAGAACTGACCGGTACGTTTATTATATCCTTTACCAGTTGCTTAAGTACGTCAGTGGCAGAACTAACCAAACGCGGCTCCATTCCGCGGCCGACGAAGATAATTAATGCAAATGGACCGGCGCGCGTAATCGCGAGATAATAAAGCGATCATAGCTCAAGGAGGGCGCTTCTCAGCGACACCAGTGAATTATGCACGATCTCCTCGTAATTTCAGACGATATCACCGGCAACCGTATAAATTTGTCGTCTAGCAACCAAGAATTTCTTTGGATTTCATGAAAACGAACCTCGAGTGTCTTAAAACGAATCCTATAATATAAATTTAAATAGAGAGACTGATAATTATTCGTGATTCAATTTCACCTGTTGGATAATATGGGACATTTTCGGGAAAGAGAGAAAGACATTTCAACGAGCTATAAATGACATCGTTAAAGTTGAAACCTCTGGCGAAACCTTTGCGTCAATCTAATATTAATACTAAGGTGATCTACGATGTAATGGAAGGTTTATGTAGTCTTTGCCATTGTTCGATCAAAAGAATATTTTTTTTTTTCATATATAACATTAGTTCTGTCTCTATTAGTTCCTGAAATATTTGAATAAATAGATACTCAGTATATAAAAAAGAAGATAAATCTGTTATATTTTTTCAATGTTCTAGCTCTATGAAAAATTCTAACAAAATGGAAGATTGTCATATGCTCAAGATGTTTCAATCGAATATGTTTGTACGTTCCTTATAATTTTTTAAAGCAGAAAGAAAACAATTTTAGACGTTTTAAAAAGAGGAAATTTTTTATTTTTCCTTGTCGAATATCAAGTAAAAAACAGTAATCGTTGAAAGCATTTCTCAATTGATTGTTTCTCATTGTGAATTTGAAGAAATTTCAAAAGCGGTCCAATTTAGGCGATCTGCCCTTACTGAGGTATAATTAATACTCGTTACTTTGTTCCTGAATAATTCTCAAACATTTACCAGGAAAGTTTGCCTTCTCGGGGGTCTGCTTTACAGGCCTTGTGTGACTTTCGCAGGAAATTCATATTTCATTCGTTACGAAACACTTGAAAGCTTTTGGTTAGACTCCGAGCCATGGCGGGTCACACAAGGGCTCAGCTACCCAATTTTAGTTGCTCTATTCACTCTAAAACTTATCAACGACTCTCAAAAAAACTGGAACTCGGTCAAATGTAACCATGAAAAAATCGAGAGCCATCACCCACGCGAAATGAGTACCTTGTTTCTTTAATAATTGCTTGAAATCGTTAAACGGGCGAGTTTATAGCTTTCGAATGCAATTTGCACATTACACGAATCCTACTGTATTCACTCATGTTTATAAACAAGTGCGGAACTAGAAAGAATTAATTAACACTATAAAACACCGCAAATTATGCAATAAAGCTGACATTAAACAGAACCATTCACAATCTCAAAGTGTTATTACTTTTTTCTTCCCATACTTGCTCGAATTGTTATGCTATCCAGCTAGAAAATTCTTAAACATTTGTTTGAAAAATGAAACTTTCTAATTCTTTGCGTTATTCTAGTTTATCGATTCAACTTGTAATTTCTTAAATTAGATTAGACGAAAAATAATAAAAAAATCAAATTATAGAGAAAACAAAGACCTGATGAATGGTACACGATCGAGAAATTATTTTTAAAAGAGAATTCTATTGAAAATAAAACAGAGGAAAGTTACGCATCGTCGCGGTAAGTGTTCAGAAACATTTTCCGCGCCATTACTTCGTCATCGAACCGCGTATCATGGGCGTAGATTGCCGTAACAAATTCGAGCATCGCACTCCAAGTATTCGCGGGACAGAAAAACCCTCGGCGGAAGAACCCGCTCTTTATTGCTCTATCGCGGAAAGACAAGACGTTTTTGCTCTACTTTGAAGCGGCACAAAGTACACGACGTCAAAGCGAATCTCAGAATGGAGAGGCGGGGAAACGCGAGCGAAAGTACAAGGTAAAAAGGTTACCGTACGAAATATAGCAAAAGGACGGAGAGAGAGAGAGAGAGAGGGAGAGAGAGAGAGAAGAGAGTCGACGAGAGAGAAAGGTAGAACGAGAGGGGTTGCGGTTGATGCGAACGAGGCTGAAACTTGTCGGAAATTCGCTAAGCAGAAAGCTGAATAAATCATGTACTATAAAAAACGATGATGATGTGATATAATATTATATCATTTATTGTGTCTAACTATTAAAATCGTTTGGACCCCTTGGTGACTTTTTCTGTAAGAACTATTCATTAAAATGGAAACATCTGAAACGTTAAAGGGGTGTCTTAATTTGAGTGGTTAAAATTTTGTCGATTTTCAGGAATTTCTTTTATAGTACCGGAAAGAATGATTAAAAAAAAGCTAATTGCATTACCATAAGTAATGATAAAACCACTTATTTATATTTTTTTCATTAAATATTTCTGTCCGATACTGTTAGGGTTATAGCATAGTAAAAAACGAACAAAAGGTTTAATATTATCGCACGAATGAAAGATTTTAATGAATTTGGAATTTAGTCGTTCGGCGCGCTCTAAGACTCGTACAAGACTAAGTGAACCACAAGTCGATCGTTGGTTTTGAAAAACACTCGCAGTCACGCGCACGCACGCACGCACGCACGCACGCACACACACAGTCATCGCTCATCACAGTCAGCGCTCATCACAGTCAGCGCTCATCACAGTCACACCAAAACCGCGAATTTCAAACACCAAGGTGTTAGGGAATACTCTCAAATTTGTACTGCATCTAACAGATCCATATTGATATATCGGTTTTAACACTAACCCCAGCGATATTTTATTTGTACCTACTTCTATCTTGATCGTTTAAATGGCTAGTTACGATCATAATATTTGTTTTAATGAAATCAAATATTTCAAAATATTATTCCACTTGTATATAAGACTATCTAGAATGTTTCACTTGTTACTAAATTGAATAACACGTGAAACAATTAGAATAATTGTATAGAATTTATGTATTGTATTGTATATTTATGTATTGAATATAAGTAACTACATAAAATATAGAAAAGTTTGAAAACGCTGCGGTTACGAGAGATGGTGACCGTCAGGTGATCCCATTGATAGTTTTGCATAACCGGAACGTATATTGAGGTGCAGAACGAGAATGCGTTTCGTGTATGCAGCGCTCGCTCGCGTCCGGTATGCACTCCGCGAAATATCGGTGTAAGCCGAGCTAGAATGTCGGGTCACAATGCCAAAGTCTTGGCCCCGGAAAGGTTAATAATGCGGTGACACGTGTGCGTGTTTGTGCATCGCCCTCGTGCACGTGTCGTGTCGCGCGGAAAACCCCCTTTTCATTCCGATAGAAAGGAGCTATTCCATTCATAGATTCATCTAAGGGAGGAAATTTGTCTAACAATTCAACGGTACCGTTTTCTGAACTTAGAGTAAAACGTGAGCAAACCTCGTCAAGATTTTCTACAGATGAAAGAGAGAAACGTATTATAAATATAGGAAGTTTAAAGCTTGAGTAATGATGTATTGCGGTAAAAAAAAGAAATATAAAAGAAATGAGGAGTTTAGAATCCTAAGAGATACGAGAATTTTATTTTTGTTTTGTTCAAAAGATTTAAGTAAGTTGATTATCTTTGCAGCGCCTTTTGATACAATTTATTAGTAATAATATACATAATACTATTTATACTTGGATGAACATTGCAAATGGAACTAATTTCTCAAAAATATGGAAAGTGTTGTCAGTGCTGTAACGACACTTAGCTGAAATGATTGGTGGCAATTTGAAAACATATTTGATATTTATCAAATTCCAAGTAGAATGTATTATGAAATAACGAGGGGATAAATTAATGCTATCTTTATTGTAATATCTGTGCTAATTGAAAATTGTACTAGTAATGTTTATCCAATATCGAAAAGGTGAAGAAGTAAGTCATTTTATAAACAGTATATAAAAGAAACGTGATTCTTCATAGTTTGTTCCTGAACACATAGCACAAAGCTTAACAAATGTATCGACATCTTTTTTCTAACAAAATTACTAATATCGTAACGTTACTGAATAAACGCTTCGTTATAAATGTTATCGCTCCAGTGTTTACTATTTAAAAATTCTATGCTTCATAGAACCGTCACAGTGTCCTAACCCTTTAAAAGGTTCAGGAGCATTCCCACGCTTCCCCGAACCATCGAAAAGAATGCCTTTCAAGGCTCACTAGCGGTACAGTTTGCGTGACACCGCGGTACGCTGGGTCCACAGAAATTCCAAACGTTCACGTACCCGAATTCACGTGTGTTTGCTCTGAACACAAGAGGCAGAGTAGCCGAAGTGTACCCCCCTCCCCTCTACCGTTCATGAACAGATCGAACGTTTCCCGTAGAATCCTCGTCCGTCAAGCATTCTTTGCGTGATCTGGAATATATCCCGGCCCACGCGGTCGTATTTGCATGAGAGAACCGAGGCGGTAGACCCCGAGAATAGAGGAAGAGACACGGGATAGGTGGACTATGGCGATACACGCGCGCGTTCTATTTGACCAGGCACGGTAAACACGATATTTTCTCACGCGCAGATATACGGCCCGCAAATCCAGACAGTCTGTCTGTCGATTTACGCCCGCGCGTCGTCGTTTCTCTCCCGCGAGCTCGCGATTTCGCGCACGAGTAAGGGCAGAAATGAAAAGGAACGAGGAAACACGAAGATATTTCTGGGAGCTAACGGGATAAGTCGACTCGTTAGTTGCGGAATTAGATTAGAAATCGTGTTAGGTATTCGAGTGGTATTCAGCACCACCAGTAAGGAAAAGTCAAGAGAGATCAAGAGAGATTCACACTGCTGAAGACTAGAGTTGAACGGAGCTTTGAATATTTAACATCGAAGAGTTGAATAATGAGGAGGAATAACGAAAAAAATAGAACGTAGTTCAGTGAGTGATTAGCAGTCGACTCGTCAGCTTTTGAATTGGATTAGAAATAATGTTAGGTATTCAAGTGGTATTCAGCTCCACCAGTAAGGAAAAGTCAAGAGAGATCAAGAGAGATTCACACTGATAGAGTTGAACGGAGCTTTGAATATATTGAACAATCGAATAACATTGAAGAATCGAATAATGATGAGAAATAACGAAAAAATAGAATATAGTTCAGTGAGGATTGTCTTTAGACCAGAAATTTTCATTTCTTTGCCTTCAAGGTCATCCCAAGTCCATAAGTTCGTCTCGACACGGACTATAATACTGTTCAGTCAAAAATACAAAGTGCCATTTAAAACAATGAAAGTGACCTTGACAATACTAATACAAAATTTATTGTTGAACTTTTTTTCATTGCAATGTATAACCAATGTTTAAAATATTCTCTTATCAGATTATCACAAGTACTTGATAAATAATAAAAATTGTTACGACAGCCTGCATATAAAGTTTATTCATGTACACATTTATAATGAAACTGTTAACAAACATGTTCATAATGACTATTTGGCATCATCAAACCTATCATTTAATTTAAATAAATTTCTTTAAGTACCTTTAAGTTCTTTCTAAAGTACCATTAATATTTCAGTAAAGCACATAAACTTCGTAAAGCGAAAACTTGTTCGCGATACATAAAAGGCACATTTCCTCCGCAGATGAAATGTTACATTTGACTCGCAGTGGAAAGGCTGCTTAAGCTTGGCCATCGCTGGCCCATGGTGTCAAAGGAGCTGCATCAAAGCGCCACGCGACACAACAAGACGACGACGAAGATCTCCAACGCGAAACGAACGCATGTCAGTCGACGAGAATCATTAATCAGCAGGATCAGCGTCGTCGTTGGCCCAAAAGACGATTTGTACTTCTTGCTTGGCCGTAATCCGTGCACTTTCTCATAAAAGATCCTGTAGTCGCGACTAAATTGATTACCCCCCGCCCCCGCCCCCGCTCCTCCGTTCCGTAATCCCCGACGTTCCTTCACGGTCTTTTCCCGCGCTTTGCGAGGCTCGCGAGAAATCCCGTGGCATTCTTCGGGAAGGATAGGAGGCCAGAGAACCGGATGCTCCCTATGGATCCTCCATCTTTTTTTTCTATCCGCCGCGACGCGGCGGCGGCCGAGTTCGGGGGCGAAACGGTAATTGGATAAGTTAATTAGCTTTTTAAATGAAACTTTGTCGAGCTTTTAGATACCCCGGCCAGTTCGTTCGTTTCCTCCTATTTTTTTTTCATCCCAGACCTCCGGTCGCGTACCTCATCGTCGTTGTTCCGATCTCGGACGGTGGATGCTCAGTTCCCTTCGAGGAGCTTTAAAATAAATGCCGCGAAGCCTGCGGGGACCATCCACCTCGTCGCCTTCAGCTCCTTCCGATTCTCCTCTCGGATCCTCTAACCCTTAATTGAAGCCATAACGTCGCGGTGCCTCGAGCGCGTTTAATGCAGCCGAGCTGCGTCACTTTAATTGAAAGTGCACGGATTCCTCTGATAGCCGTGGCTGCGGTAAAGTCGTGAAAGTGTAGGGATGGACGACCGCCGGGGATGGAAGTAGGCATTTACCTTAAATGCATCTTCAATCGCGTTTCGCGGACGGTCTAAGGCGTGGTTCCATCTCAGGACGGACGCAAAGGTTCGTGGAGACCGAGCTATGGTGTCTATCTCATTACATGCTGTTCTTTATATACAGATCTGTTGGAGATGATCTTTATCATAATCAACGTTACACTTTACGTAAAGTAGCGCGTGGATTCATGTATACGGTGAAATAAGTAGTAGTAAGATAATAAACACTTGTTATAATCACCCATTCAAGCAGATTGTCATTTTTTAATGGAATTTTCAAAAACACAGAAAGGTCTTAGAATAGTAAAACACTCCATGTTAGATTATACTTAAGAATAAAACTACTAAGCTAGACAATTTGATTTATGTATTCCGAATTCTTTTTTAAATTTATTTTTAAAAGTGTCTAGTAAAGTCATTCTCGACTTGAATCTTCGTTTTCAAGAACATTGATATCGATTTGTTGGAAGCTCAATATCACTGTGCTGGCATATCTGACCAATTCTCGATGTATCTAGTTGATATTTGCAAATATGGAGTGTACCAAGGATTCTATCCATTCTAACTGGTCGTATCTACTATGTGTGGTTACAACATGATAAAATCGATGGAAAACAGGCGTCGTTACAGCCCTGTCAATATTTACAGTGATACATGAACAAGTAGAATCAGCGAACAATGGACAGACACGTCAGCCTCGTACTCAGTTACAGCGGTATCGAGCAAGTTTTCAGTTAGTTTTGTTGGAAAGGAAAACTTATACAAAATAATTGTACTCTATATTTTATGTTCACCTAACAATCGTTAGCCCATTGTATATAAATCGATGAACATGCTTACAGATACACACGAGTAAGTAGAATCTGACACCAATGGACAGACACGTCAGCCACGTACTGAGTAGCAGCTTGAAGGTCTATTTATACATATCCGTAACGTGTTAGTTCCGTATTCGTACCGTATCAATAACGTCACGGAGCGGTGTCGGACGTGTGTGAGCATGCCCATTCAAAAACAACAGAAGAATATTTAAAATCACTGACTCTGATGGAACATTACGGAACTGAACGGACACAGAACTGACACTTTACGGATATGTGTAACTAGACCTTTATCAAACAAGTTTTACAAGTCAGTTTTCTTAAAAACGAAACTAATGCGAAAGCACCATCAATGCTTACAGACACACGCCCCTAAGTAGAATCAGCCAGCAACGGACAGACACGCCAGCCACGTACTGAATAGCTGTTTTCAAAGTCAGTTTTCTTGAAAACAAAGACTAATACAACTAAATTGTGTAGAAGTTGATGAGTACCGTCAGTACTTAACAACACACGCGCCTAAGTAGAATCAGCCAGCAATGGACGGACTCGCCAGCCACGTACTGCATAGTGGCAGCCTGAAGCAAGATTTTAGAAACAATTTTCTCCAAAACGAAGCCTCCCGCGAAAAAATTCTACTCCGCGCGTTTGGCTCACCTAACAACGTACAAATCTTGATCCATTGTGTACAAGTTGTCAACATCACCTCGACTAGTGTAGAAACGGCGGTAAATCGAATTCCTCCGGGTAGTCGCGGTGTTGGTTCTATTTGCTTATTAACTTCGGTTTGCGAAGTGAATTCCAAGCAGGCGGGGTTAGTCGAGCGAAATAAGTAAGATCAAAGGAAAGTTTTAACGAGAACTCGATCGACGCCCGTCAGTGTCTTCAAACATAGTTACGAAAAATCGTGGCGCGCTCTCTAAAATCATTATTTACAACGTTAATGCCGTGAACGTGGACTCTGTTCCCGGTTTTCGATGACGGGAGGGGTAAACTTTTAACGAGGAAATTCGCTCGAGTCGGGTTCCCTTCCGTTTCAGTCGGTACACAAACGGATTCTTGGATGTCTTTCGAAATGTCGAAAGAGCAAACTTTACTTTACAGAGTATGGGTAACTATGCGATGAGATTCGACTTTCAGGATTTCACGTCGACGTCAATATCAACAAGCAAATCTCTCTGTCGCGTCGAACGCACTGATTCGTGGTTAATATTGATTCATAATTAAATTTATAATTCAATATGCGTTCATAATTGGTTCATAATTGATTTATAAATTTCGGTCGAAACCAGACTACGGATCTTATGCGTTTATAACGTATGGGGAATATCGCGAACATATGGTATGCTTATACATACCATATGCATTCATGCGAAATCAAATACTAATATGCATCGGTATATTAATTCGCGAAGCATGTTCTACATACGTTTTGTACGCGTTTCCGGCGTTAGCATACGTGTACGGATCAAATGCCGAAAATCCCCGGTCTAGTTATAACTGTTGGTTTATAATAGGTTTATAAACGGTTTATAATTTCAATTTCCAGCAAACACGTGCGGCCGCGATACGTCGAACGGTCCAAATACGATCAGAAACGAGAAAATCTGATCGTGACAGTGCACGCCTGACTATGTCAACGCGATACACCGCCCTCGTTATTTCTGCTTGCCTACGCTATCCGTAACGTTGGTATCCGGAAACGTTGTACGTTCTCGCGGAGGCAGCAACTCGTCGCTGAACGGAACAAGGTTGAACCCATATTTTCGTGGAGAGACTCGCGAAAAATGCCGAGTCCGCGAGAAATTCGTTAGGCGGAAGGAAGACGAACAAAACGAAAGATGCAGAATTATTCTTCTGCTCGGAAGTCAAAACGGGGCTACGTGACCCCGCGGATTTCGGGTTGGTCCAATTACTCCGTTGAATAATTGTCCGAACTTGCGAGTTGTTGTTAACGAGTACCGCGGATAACTGCAACAACTTCTGTTTCTTGGGGCTGAATAATTCCGCGAGCGAGGCACGCCAGCAACTTTCGATAGAGAACCACGTCGCGTTGCCGAAAATTCAAGATGATACTAACGCGTCCACAAACTTTCTCACCTTCACCGACTCTCAAAGTGCAATCAAATCATTACAGACACCAACTTTCAAACATAATATCAATAACCAAATCATTGAAATTAAACAAAATATTCAACTTTTATGTCAAATAGCAAAAACCATAATTTTATTAAGCTTATCTGGATACCAGCACATGCAGGAATTACCGGTAATGAGAAAGCAGACTCACTCGTGAAAGAAGCAACTAAAGAAAGTCCTTCCGCAAATATCAAGGTTTCGATTACTGATCTAACCAAGCAACTAAGAATTCAAGCAAGACTGTCCACTAACACTCTAATCAAAGAGCAAGGTCTCGTTAAAGGTGCCAACTATGTCAGATTTTACCATAAAGACAACGGCAATTCATGGTACACTGGACTTGGTCTTTCCAGAGATTTTTTAGTTTTCGTTAATAGATGTCGATCCAACCACTATAATTTAAATGGCTCATTGGGAAGGGGTCACTTTATAACTAACAGTACTTGGCAATGTGGAGCAGAAATCCAAGACCTGAATTGCATTATATGGTAATGCCCAGACTATGAAAACGAACGTAAGGCATTAGAAACAAATCTGCTTAAAAGCAAGTACTGTTTCTCTCTTTGCATTAGTTCCTTCCTGTTTAAACCTGATATAAAATGTCTGAAAATGATTTACAACTTTTTCAAACAATGTTCGATAAGAATTTAGAAATTATGTAACACATATGTACATATAACACTGCACTTACTATATAGAGCATTTGATTTAAGGTAGTTGTAAATAAATAGATGAAACGAAGTAAATTCAAGTTATACTCTAAGTTATATTGTAAAATAACCGTGTATGTACTATATAATTCGTAATGTTTATGCTATATGAACCTTGTATGGTTTAAAGCAATAAATAAATAAATGACACTAACGCGGAAAATCGAACACCTTCCTGATTGACGGAATAACATAGCCAACAATGTAAACGTAAGACGCACAATTAGAACTTTAGGAGAAAAAGTTATTAGGAATTCAAGTAGTGTTTCTTGAAATATTTTTGTTTAATAGAGAAGAATTTATTTAATGTTTCGATAACTTTGAGTTTCATTTAAAAATAATAATTTGTTTGTTGAATCTCCTCCGCCACTTTACTCACAACAAAATTAGGTAGTTCATGTAATTTGTTCCTTCGAATCAACTAAATTATAAAAAATATTTAACCGTCAGATTTAAACAAAACACCCTGTATACTGTAGAATTAAATATCTTACGATAATGTTAACGAAGGTTTTATTAACCCTGAATTGGACGCTTTTAGCAACGAGGGGAAGATTTCACTGAGCTTAGAAAACAAGAGGCTGCTTCAAAGCTGAACCCTTGAAGATGGTATAATTTGCCCTAAATCTTCAACGTCTTTCTTCTTTTTCATCCTCGGCGGCTTACTCGATGCTTTCACCTACTAATTGTTACCCAGAACTCTTCTTCCCTTTTAACTCCTTTTTAATGTTTGTTTAATACCATCGCTTAATCTTCTTCTACCGTTCCTTGCAATTTGTGGAGGAGACAATTGAAGGGGTCACTGGAATATTTGATAATCCCAACACTGCGACAGTCGAGATCGTTTAACTTTTATAGGGTGACCTACCGGAGCTTCTTATGTAATATTTATAGCATTGGGGGAAACAGGGGAAGAATGAAAACATATTTCACTTCGGGGTACTTACACAATTGATTTTCTATGGCAGTGAAGAATAATGTTACATATTTTATGCGTGACTTGTCCTGTTAACTCGAAGAACTGACGTTTCCGCGAACAACAAGCAAACCGTCCCACGAGCGAGGATGACAAAGAAGTTTCACGATATAGTTCGCTGCAAAACTGAATTTTTTATAGATTGAATTTACAGATTTTCTGTTCTGTATATTCACAACATAATTTGGTATAATTAGATAAATTTTTAGTTGCCTTATGTTGGTCGAAAATAATAAGGTTGAAAATAGAATTGTTTTGGACGACTGACGTTATTTCAAATTTTATTATTTGTTTTCAGTGACTGTAATTCAACCCGGGAAGAACTGTGGATATTGTTTTAAAAATGGAACAACTCTCATTAATTCACGCATAGGCAGCGTATGTTGACTCACATGGTGTATGTAAATAAAACGAAACAAAATAGTTTCCAGTGCAACGACGAACAATGGAGCAAACCAGACATCAATTTCTGCCGTCTATGGGAGAAGTTTCAATTGTTCCATGAAACATAGGAGCCATCGCTCACTCGAAATCACATTTGCTGATAATTAAGTCCATGTTCATCAGTCATATTCTTACGATTCCCATTGTACAGGAAAGCTGTGCATAATTTCGACTAATTACTTCGGAACGTATAGCACCTGGAAAAAAACATGGAGATGTGGTTTTAACTTCATTAAACCGTTATTCAAATTAAAATACTGATTAACATTTTCAAATTTTAAACTTGCATTAACCAAATGTACGAATACATAATCTAACATAATTTCATTTCATTTAAAATTTAGCGTAAAAAAATAAAAATACTCAAGTAGAAAAATTCGCTAAAACAAAAATTCATAACAATCGTGAGAACATTGCAATGCCTCACTTAAATATTAGTAGAGATTAATACGTCTTGTTTTTTAGAAATACTTAAAATAAAAATGTTCCCTTTGGAGGTACCATACCTACAAGTACATTTTCTTGTGAGACAAAAGACCGTCCCGTCTTTAGCAGAGAAAAAAAGAATATTCCCAATGGTAATCACGGACAAGACTTTTACGGTCGCACGATGTAATTAATTGTCTGTCGAGCTAAGGAGACCTATAGTCCATCGAGTCGTTGATATTACTACTAGCCGCGTCTGACTCGATGTAGAACGTTTCCCTCTTCCTTTTCTCGTTAACTGCAAGATTATCACTTCCGACTACGATCGCGCACTTAATTCGCAGCTCGTTTGTCTTTTATCGCGAAGGATCTTCGCCTTAATGAATGACAATGATCCCGACAAGGGTGCAATTACCTGTAACGTCGATACCTCAAGAAAGAAACGTTTTGTTCTTCCATTTACGACGGATGCAGAACCAATCTTTCATTGATCCTTAATTTTCTTTTTCGCCTATTTATTACGACAGATGAAAATTATGATCTATTAAATGGAAGAAGTATCGTGGCATTCTTTGGTTCTCTCATTTGTGATTGGTGCAATACGAGTCTTTTGCTAATTATTTCTGCTTTATTTTGTGTACAGTTCCGATTTTGATTTCAAAATTTGTATTACAAGCCTGGTTCTTTTTCGTAATTCACTAAATTAATAAACTTAATCTTGAAGATATTCTACCTTCTGAACAATTAATTACAATGTCTACAATAACATGTAACAATTGAGCAATATACCAAAAACAATTTACAACGTATATAAATAGCCTTTTGATGTACACTGACAGCGTTTCGAAAACTCATTCATACTTCGTCAATCTCATACAAAATATAAATATTAGGTATTAGGTAAGTAATGCCGTTTCTTTTATATTAAATTTGAACAAATTTTTAATAAACTTCTATTTTTAATCAATTATGTACTCACTCTCGTTATTAAAAGCCATTTGCCATCCAGTGTGGGAATTTTCAATGCCAGATTGATCAAAATCAACGAACTGATAAGCGATAAAAAAACAAATAAACGAGCTATAGTATTTCTAATTAGTAACATTTCTTGCGATTAGCTCGCTGCTGGTTGAACAGAAAATTAATTTCGATGCTCTCATCGAGGTCTGGTTACGTTGTCGGGTGGAAGAATCGCGCGATCGTTGCATCGATAGGTCGAGTGATTCATGATCATCCCCCTTATGACCGGAGGGGGTGTGGAAGTTGCTCGTCCAATCGGGAGTTTATCTCGAGCGTCATCGCTGCAACGACGTGGCGTGCCAATTGATTTCACCGATACCGCGCGAACTTAAGCAGATACACCGTGCTTCCAAGTAAACTTTCGCGCGATTAACACCGGTAATGTTCACGGAATCACCGCACGAATCCTAACGTTTCAACGAGAACTCGACAAAAGCCGCTATTTATCAGCGATCGATCGCTAACTTCGCGTCAAACAAGGCTGCGAAAATTAATCAACGACGAATTACCAATACCAACTTGGGTCTATAGCCGCTCACATACGTGTTCACTGATTTTCCAAAGCTAGCCTTTCACTTTACAGATTTACTACGAAGTTTGTGCGGTAAAGTTCTAATATGGTCTCGTTTGCGAATGAAACGTCATTGTTTGATAGAGAAAAGAATAAATAAACGACTGAGTAATCTCGAGAACAGATCCGTGAGCGACTATAGATCCAAGTTGGTCTTGGTAATTCGTCGTTGATTAATTTTGATGGAAAACGAGTCGAAAGGCAATTTAGTCCAGGCTTAACCCGTTGCAAAAGCCGTGCAATGTTTAAGCATTTCAAATTCCTAAGGTGAGCTGTCTTAAATAATTTTCAACAAAACTATATTTATTTACATACGACTATATTTGATTGATAGATATTTAAAGTCTAGAAAATAATCGTATAACCCTAACAAATTGTCTAGATTTTTTCGTTGGTCGTTGTGTAATGCCAAAACCTAAATAAAGTCTTTTTGCTATCAAACAATGACGTTTCATTCGTAGGCAAGACCATGTTAAAACTTTACCGCACAAAATTTGTAGTAAATCTATAAAGTAAAAGGCTAGCTTTGGAAATATCTTGGTGCCTATCGAAAAATCTGTCGCGACCCCAGTTTTTATAGTCAGTTAAGTCGGAAGGTTATCACTACTAGCCATAAAACTCCGATCATGTCTATTACGTTCGTGACCGGCAGTCGAATGATATCCCGTCAGTCAATTGGGCAGCTATAAAATATGTCAACTGGGAGTATCAACGAGTCATCAAATCGACGCGTATACAACAGCAACGAAACGCATTTTAATCGGCAGCAATTCGTCGATCACGAAACAATTTCAACGATTTATTTGCGCCAACGAACAATCCGTTTCAATAGAACCATGAACTGTCACAGACCGATGCCAATGGAAACTTCTCGGTCGAGGTAATCTTGCTTTCAGAATGGACTTGTTCGGAGCGATTGAAAAATATAATATAAATCTAACGCTCATCAAGGAAGTATTAGAGAGTGTAACTTAACTGAGAATATAAATCGTTTGCGACATTAAATTAATTATTTTTGTCGTTTCCAACCCAAAAGTACGATTGACAATTAGAAATTCGAACGTGGTTTTATTAAATAATGAGAGATATGTGAAATGTTCTCTGTAATCAACGCATTCAAATTGTTCTTCTCGTATTTAGTTCTCCCTCGTACGTGTTAATTATTTTCGTTGTGTTATGAATGAATCCTGGTTCTTTGTGCGTAGCACAGTGCAGAACAATGATAAAATATGAGACAGAACTGGTAGTTCCAGTACAAACGTCCAAATATCATAATTAATATATAGAAAATTGAATTCCAGGGTAATAAATTTCGCAATGCCCCATTTTCATAGATTTTCCGTCAACAGAATCGGAGTACTCGTTTATTTTCGAAAACTGTTTTAATTTAAATAAGAAGTGTTTCATTTTTATTTACAAGATTTCTTTAGATAATTAGAATTATTGAACTAAAATTCAACGATTTTGATACACCAACTGCGAGCATAGTCGAGCGATAGAACTCTGGAGACAGATCAAACGCTCCTTTCGACGCGACAAGAGGGATCGTGGTCGATCCACGCGCGTAAGTCGAGGTCTTCAACAACGAGAGACAGGACGAAGCAGAGCAAAGGACGACCGCGACGCGTCGGAAGTTCAATTTCGCGTGAAAGGAAACGATCACGGTTACCCGTAAACGGGCATCGCTGGAAATTCCCGCACGCAGGGTCCCTTGACGAAATCTCGGTCCCCCTTAACCGAAGCAGAAGAAGAACCTATATCGTGAAACCCTCCGAGGGATATCTTCTTCTTTTACGACACCCACCACCGAGACACGCGTTCACCAAGACGAATCCACGCAGTGGAAATTCTAGCGCGAATCGCTTCCGCGTTGTCCTCGTTCGTCGTTACGACTAGGGATGCTACGGTAGTTGTAATAAAAATATTGTCAATAATTGTAAAACTCTGGACAGAGCTGAGTAAACGTTCAGGATGTTATATAGGCTCTTCTGTTAGAAGGTTTCATTTTGAATTTTGTGGAATTTGTAAGCAATCGAACATACAGCGGTCCTGTTTAACAGATAGAAGCTATACAGTTTAAGAAAATGGAACCATGTACCACATAAAAATAGTGAAAATTCGTTGCGAGCACAGTGGGAAACAATTGCACTGTTGCGCGAGAAACTTTTTGGGCGCGTCATTTCAAGAAATGGAAATATAAATTGGCAGAATATATCACGTGCTCTGACGCTGCTGGACGTTTTTCTTTGGGGGTATGTGAAGAAAATGTCTACATCAATGGTCCACGAACTATTAAAATGCTTGAAGACAATATCAGAGGTATCACTCGTGAAATACAGTCGGGAAAGGATCTCCCAAGATGGACATTTACCATATAGTGTATTCCATATTTAATCGTAGGATTTATACTTTGAATTGAAATAAAGATATTAATATTCTTTTTAAATGATTAGATGTTTCTCAATAATTTAAAATGAAATCTCTCGGTGGAAGACTTTGTACATAAGCCAGTTATTATAAGAGTAAATTATTATAAGAGTAAAGTCAACATTGCACCTGTTGGGTGGATGCATATAAAATGACCTCACCTATTAAGACTGCCTAATATGGACATGGTTTTCAAAAATTTTTCAAAAATTTGAATATTTCCACACGTTCTCGATTAAACTAAACTGCTTTAGCAAATGATGCTACGTTTGAGCAACAAACTTGACTTTAATCAGAACCTATTGAAAATATTCAACGAACCTATCGAAAGTATTTCGTCCTTCTTATAGTCGTATATTGTCCTCGGAACATGTTGCCAATCCCTGTCGACCGCTCGAGAGGCCACGTCGCTCGAGCAAAAGAAACGTAAACAGTGTCGGAGACATTTCCCGATCGCGAGCCTTGATCGAACCTGACAGCGAATTCCATCGATACCCAAGACGTTGCTTTAGATAAAAAAAAAAAAGAATTCGCGTCACGAAATTGCGATTCCAGCGTGCCACGGAGTCGGCAAATATTTACCTGTCAAGCTTGCCGTTCGTTTCCCTCCGGTGGCTGCTCTTTAATTAACACCCGTTGTGCCGCTGTACTTCTGTAATCTTCTCCCTTCGTTACTCGTTCATTTCGCGCTGCCAGGACAAAGTCGAAAACCGGAAGCCACTATCGCGTTTCTCTCCTTATCACCAGAGCCGCACCGAACGTAGCCTGTCGACACAGATCGCGGTCGAACCGCGATACTATCAACGAACAATGCGCACGATAGATAGATAAACGATAGATATCGCCTGGCTATCGACCCGTGTAACACGAAACAACCAGTTAGATTTTTCGCGAGGAACAATTAGCGGAAAGGCTCGTGTTCCGAGATCAACAGGGAGGGATTCCTCCGCGGATAACGACGAGCCTCTTCAAGATTTCTTCGACATCCGCCGTACGAGACCCTTAATGGACTCTAATGGATCGCGACGCGGCACGTCGCTGGAAAAAAGTTTCACGAAGCTCCCGGGATCGGACGCTGGTTTATTAACGACGGAAAATGCAGCAGATCCCAGCCGCCGGGGGAACACGCGCAGACGAACTTAATGGATTCCTCGTG
Organism: Hylaeus anthracinus; assembly: GCF_026225885.1. Classification (NCBI taxonomy): domain Eukaryota; kingdom Metazoa; phylum Arthropoda; class Insecta; order Hymenoptera; family Colletidae; genus Hylaeus; species Hylaeus anthracinus. The sequence continues at coordinate 12,305,970 of NW_026534341.1, read as the reverse complement.
AACGCTTAAGCGAAACTTGGTCAACGTGCCGGGAGTCCTAACGATTTCGAGGGTTGTCTAAGCTCTACGCACTACACATACAACATTACGAACGCCACTGGTGTGCACTAGTTCACTAGCAAGTTTTATAATCCAAAGCGTAGCTCTTGGTGGCTCGAGCGACCGCTCGTGAGTCGGGGTTGTTTCTCGACATCCTCGTGATCGTAGGATTCGCTCTTCGGCCGAGCGTCCACGGATGACTGCTAGGCTACCACCGCTGAGAGAACACCGTACTCGAAAACGTGGTCTCGTGTCCTCTGTCGTTCGGGATGGCGGGTGTCGCGATTAACATTCCGCGGTCACGGTGCCCGGCGAAGGGTGGAAAACGTGCGCCCTCGGCGTCGAGGGGACTCTGGCATCGCTGCACCGGGTGCACGGCCGTCGACGACGAGGAACGTCACTCGAACGAAGGCACGGCACGCGAGTTCGCCGGCCGACTGAAGCACGGTTCGGCTGTCAGCCGACCCCAAACCCGAAACTCGTCTCGAGTTCTCTTCGTTCAACGAATCCGACCGTCTCCTTCGGTTCCCCATAGGCGGCAAGGGGTAGCACGGGGTGGAGAGGGCACAAACAGACCAACTGGGAGGGATGGCGGAACCACGGCGCCTGCGCCAGGTGAATCGGCTCGACTGGAGAGTCTTACTTCTACTTTATGCCTGACACTCGCTACTCCTGCGCTGCTTGTGCAGGTAAAATAGATACGAACGAGGGGAAAAAATGGTAACTCACCCACCCCGTCGTTCCACCCACCCCCCCTTCTTGGTATCTTTTTAATCTTCCCTTTACGTACGACTTCTCCCGCTGCGGGAACGGACCCTGCCGCCACCGCGCAGGTTTTCTTTCATCGTGCGATGAGTCGGAAGTATGCGACGTAAGTTACGACGCGGAGGTGACTCGGAAAGGCTGCCACTGGAAAAACTACTCTAATCGATTAGGGTATTAACACGTGCGCTGCCCCGTGGCGAGCTTTGTGCGACAGTCTCCAAGTACGCGCCGCGAGTGGAATTTACATCGACGACGTGTTAGCGATGGTGCGAGTCGTTTAGGGTAATTCGATTCTGTTGGACACGTGATGTTTGGAATGGTGTCTATGGGAGGACAGACTTAGTATCATCGCCCCCAAAAACACATGTGTACAAAGTTTCATAAAAATCGAGTCACTTTTTACATTTTGTGTCGCCATATTGGATCCGCCATTTTGGGTTTCTAAATTATGAATTCAGATTTAGAATCAGCGACTCCAAAAATCCCTGTATAGCAAGTTTCATCCAAATCGGATTACTTTTTACATTTTGTGCCGCCATATTGGTTCCACCAATTTGGGTTTTTAAATTATGTACTCAAATTTAGAATCAGCGACCCCAAAAACCCCTGTATACCAAGTTTCGTCGAAATCGTTCGAAAGGGAAGATAGATATATTTGAATCTCTTTTCAAGTACTCAGAGAGGTTTTCCATCCAGGAAATACCACAATGCTTACTACTATTTCTAAGAACTCAGGGGGTTTTCCTTCCAGGAAATACTACTATTATGTTTACTATTATTTCTTGGAATTTTCGTATGGCCTCTGGGTCAGTCATTCTTATATATTACTATTAAAGTGCCTATTAAATAGGAAACTTTGAAGTGTTGTAACTCGGTCTAAAATCGTCCGATTTGGTTCTAACAAAATGCAATTTGAAGGGCAGAATGTCTACTCTCTAATATATAATTATTATCACTATTTGATACTGTTAAACAATTGTTTTATTTTGTTTATAATAAATTGAGTTTGAAGTGTCGTAACTCGGCGTGGAATCGTCCGATTCGATTCTAACAAAGTGCAAATTGAAAAGTAGATTTTCTACTATCTACTAAATTAGTATCATTGTTATATACTCTTAAACAATTGTTTTTCGGTGTGAGAAGGTCTCGATCACGTTACATCCTCCCATGTCAAACCATGCTACCCTTAGACCAACGGCAAATGATGAAGACGATATTTAGTACAAAAAAGAAAAAGATTTGCACGGTCAATATCGTCTCAGGTTGCCTCATATTTTCTGATGCGACAATGCTTATGATAAATTTATAACCAAGTATCCGCAAAAAAAATTTCCCAAGAGAAATCTCATTAATATTCCTGTGTATCGAATAATAACAAACAAACTTACTTTGATGCGAAAAGCTCTCGACGCCCGGAAGTTTCCTCTCATAAAATTTCCTAAGTAATATTACGAGCTCGATAGCAGCAATTATTTTTTCCAACCCTTAAACGAGGGAGTAATCATCGGTTTGGTTGAACTAAAACTCATCGCTAATTACAATTCCAGAATACAAAAGTCAACTGTGAATGAGTTTTTCATTAGTTTACATCTACACCTGTACCATATCAACAGGTAGAAATGCTCCTCCGAAACATTCAGTTAATTATCTCGAAATAAAAAAAATAGGTTCGAACACCGATAACTCCGCGAACGTATGAGTAACCCAGAAATAATTTCTTGTTCAACATATAAAAGAAAATTTATAAAAACTTATAAAAGGGTTAAGCTACATACTCGTTGACTTTGGAAATGCACGACGATAAATAAACAGAAAGTAAGAAGCGTTCCACGAAAGAGCAACGAGAAACGAAGTCGAATAGTCAAAGATATTACGATATCCGGTCGAGGTAACCGTAACTCGGCACAATGGCTCGAAACGAAACGGGGATGCACGAGCGCCGCCTCCAATTAATTAACGTCGACCGCGATAAATCAATCGAATCGTTGTTCTCAACGCAGTCAACGGTTTTCCGCGGGTAACCCACGGAATCTCGGTTCCGTTCTCTGTCTCCACCTCAGCCATTTTCTCTCTTGCTTCCTACGCCTCTCATCAGCGTTGCTCCGGGTCCGCGTCGACAACTCGGTGTGGGAAATCAATCACCCCCGAAACCACTTCCTGGAAACTTCGCCAGCGCGTCGACTCGAGATTCTTCCAAGTTGCGATTCGTACGTGTTCGTATCCGCTTTGACGTTACCGGGATTAAAGCAATACGGGAGTTCGCGATTATTTCCAACTAGCATAAACGCTGCGAGCTTAGCTTACAACCGCGGTTTCGTACTTCCCGCGTTATCGTTCCATCTCACGTCGGATAACTCGAATCCTCCTCGGTTCTAATGAATTTCAGCATGCGAAACGGCAATCCGCAGGACCCGTGAAAACTGTACGGATGGTGTACGAGCTAAGTGAAAGAATTTTGGAAGTTCGTAGTATTCGAGAAGCGATGGAAAGTGTGTAGACAGTGTGGGTGAGTCAGTGATAATGGAACGATACGTCGTTTATTAATTTATTATTCATGGACAATTCATACAATTCATCAATCATACAAACATACAATCATACAATTCACACACATTGAATTCACGTCACTTCAAATTCTATTCCTGATTACGCAAAAATTATGAAAATCCTTTTATTTTATACGTTCCATATTTACAACATTGATATTTCAAACCATATTTTGTAACTTTTATCTTCGTTATAGCGATAGAAATTTGCTATGTCCAGCTTCAGAATTTTATTATTTTTGTTAGTACTCGGTATAAGAAACGTAAAATATCTATCGGTCGTGAATATGTTAATTCCCAACGCTTGAGCTGTTTTTAAACTGCAATAATACTATGGGTCTAATATAAACATTCCTTATTTTTATGGATTCACTTTTATTATGTCTCTTTTTCGCAAAAGCAAATTCTATTATTTGATTAATTGGTTACATGTACAATTTTTAATTAATTTACCATTTCGCCATTTCAACAAATTCAATCTTCAATGCATGATTCAAAATGCATGAAGTACTCCAAACTCCACAATTTTCCCATATGTTCAACAATCCTAACTCTCCTTCTAAACTCTTGTAAAATACTTCTAAATCCTTGACCCTTCATCTCTGGTATCTCCCTCCTTATCTTGTCGAAAAATGAATTAACCCCCAAAGGTGTTCATCATTTGAAAAAAATGTAATCTTCCACGTCCGATCAAAAACGGATAGAACGATCGAATTCATGAACTTTCCTCAATGTTCAACGCATCCCAAATTCCCCTTTTGCGCTCTTGTAAAATCTCCCTAAGCCCTTGCTCATTTCGCGATAAAACGAACTAGCACCTAGAAGGTAATCGTGACGCGCGCGAACATCGCGTTGACACGCACGTTACGGTGGTCATTGGGTAGGAGCAATAACAATAATCGAGATAACGCACGCAGTGCTACGCCGCGAGATCCGTTTAGCTATAGCCAAATTGCCAATATTATCAGTTATCGGATTATTACGGCAAATTGTTCGGGTTTGCCTTTGCCAACTAGTCCGCATAACCTGCTGGCAACTCGGTTTTCTCACTCTCTCCTGCCCTATTCTCCGTACCCGTTTTCCTTGACTCTCTGCCCACCCCTTCGGCCTTGTTCCAAGTCCATATGTCTCCCTCTTTCATCCCCCATAGGAGCGAGCCGTGGCGTCGCGCGACCAGGTGCGCCATCGTTCGCGTAACCGTACGGGTAAATTCCAACTTAGCCGAACTCTATGCATAACCTTGCGCGGAAATGTGACACGCTGCCAGTCCACGGCGGGGAAAACTGAATAAGAGGGGAAAGCAACAACCCCGAAATATGCATTCCCATACAAACGCCAGTTCAGAAGTTTCGTAACGCCCGACGCCGCGCCGCGGAAACGTTTGTACTCGAGTTACTCTTGGGTTCTGTTCCCGCACGCAGACGGCTAATAAAGTCGAAAAGCAAAGAGCGTCGAATTGCGAATAAACGCGTGCTCGTCGATTACTGGAATGGAATATCTGTTCGAGCTGTCTCGTGGTGCTCTGAATCCTCGAGAGGCCAAAAGGTGATAAATGACTATTGCAATTTAGAATTTTTATTTTGGAATCTTGCGAGGACGATATTATTGTTTAAAATGGCAAAAATCACATTTACCACACTGAAAATATTGCTCGTGTTTCGAGTGATTGAAATTCTGAAGTGTGATTTAAAATTTTTATTTTGTACGCTAGTCGTTTCTGAATACGATATGTTTATAGTTATTTCATTCATTTGCAACCTATGTGAATCGATTATAAATATAAGCACTCTTTAAAATATATGAACTCGAACTTCATCATCTATTCTATATTCATGCATAGATAACTATATTTCTCTTCCCCACATTGCTTTCTTTTTATCAGTAACTCGTGTTCAATTATTCCTAATTGCTAGTTCATATACAACACTAAGCTCAGAGTTTGTTTCTGATATATTCTTTTCCACCGTTACTCTTTTAATCTTCGAGTTCTCTACTACACGACTATTTCATTTTCTGCTCAATAATCTTCTCTTTATAATATCCTATTAGAGGAGCTGAATCTTGCATCATTCAAATCCTCTTTTCCAGCTGAGAGATGCATTTACTTCGCGGAATGCTAATGCCTGCTATGCGCACTTAGGATTAAGAGGGATATCAACTGTTCAAATGCACATATCGACGGGAATTCACCTGATTGTTATTTTGAAAACTTCAGTTTATTCATTAGCGAAAAACAAAATTTTCTATATTTTTAAAACTTTCCACCAGGCTTAACTTTTTAACGGTTGTTTTGAGAGGAGACTCCTAATGACTGGTAACTGTAGTTTTGTAACCATAATTAAAGACGTCGATGAGTCTCATGTTAAACACACTGCTACGTGTTTCAAAAAGTATTCCGGGTTTCATAATTTTAATTTATAAACTCGTTATGGACATTAATGAGTTTCGGGTATCATCAAACGTAGATTCGATGTATTTCTGGTGTTGTATTTATACTAATATGGAAAACGATGCAAAACGTACACAGATTATATTTCACAACACGACATAATAATATCAATATCTGGCTTAAGATTTCGTACCCTGCACACGTTCAATATACAATCTACTGCACTTCTGGAGAAGTGTACAAGGTATCGCAGTTAACTAATAAATATTAAAAGACATCTCAAGATATGAAACGAAAAACATAGTACATTATTCCGTTGATAAACCCCTTGCGCACGCAACATGAAGCAAAACTAAAAATAGCGCCTAGCTCGTAGTGCACGAAACACTATCACGTTGAAATCTCTGAAACAATTCTTGAAGTTTCCAACTTTACTACACGTACACTTGCAGGAATGTACAAGCAGGTAGAAGCACTACCTGTCCCTTGCTACACGAAGGTAGCTGCAACATGATCGTACATGCAATACCATCATAATACGCTAAGTCTGAAATATAGGTATCGGAAATGGCGAGCTTCGAGTCCATAACATCCTCCTACGGAAACGTTCCTCCTACCCAGTCGCTCCAGTTTACCACCGAAACTTCCAGAATCCTCCTTCATCCTCGTCCAGGGACGCCTGATTTCACGTTTTCTTAATCAGCCCAATTTTATTATTTTTATAAATATATATCGTACGTTTAATAATACATATTCTTCTATCAATCAGTGTGTCTTTGTTATAATTGTTTGCTTGAATACTGACGAATTGTTGTACATCACAAACATGTAGCCGTCGATCATTTACCTATAATTAAGTGGTTATTTGTAGATTTCAATTTTATAATTTTGAAAAAGGGCTTGGATCAATGGATCTTAAATTAGTTTTAATACAACTCTATTACTATTACTACTACTATGAATAGCAACATTGACATTCCACAACTATTTGCTATATGAAATAAAAATTCTTAGAAAAAAACTTCTCTTTTTTTCTACGAGCATAGGATAATTACCCCTTTAATTAATACCAGGAATACATAAAATAACTGGAATTCGAAACGTTTTGAAAACAGTAATTAAACTCGTTTGATTATGTAGACAACACACCCGTGACAGTTGATTAGCTAAGTCATGTTGTACTACCAATTCCAGTGGCAACTCATTTCGATACCTAATTGATACCTCGACACAGAGCTCGAAAATTGACACGTGTCGATAATAATCAGCATGCCATCGCAATTGACCAGAAATGCGCACACGCTGGATGAAATACTGGTGACAGTTCGTAAAACAACGACGATAATCAGATTATTATAAAATTTCAGACAACCTGTTTCGCGATAGTACGAACACGCAGCGCATTAAAAGTCAGCTTTGAATGCGGTCGTAAGGAACACTTTGTAAGGGAAATTATTGCTATTTACTGCGTCGTAAAGATATTCCTGGTATCATTGCTCCCGATAACAAATTGTTTCCCGGCACTTTCCACTTTTATCTAGCTACACGAAGGGAACAGGACCGCCGTCCGTTGGCCGCAAAAATGAATACACAATGACACAACACTCGGCCGAGATCATTAATAAACCGTCTCGGAAATCATGCTCCCGATCTTGCGTCAACACTACGTGCCAGGGATCCATTAAAGTTATTTATTTATCGCTACGTGTAATCGTTTGTTATCTACATCTGGGAAACTTCGACGCTCTCGAAGCGATGAACGCGTTTAAAATCGCGCCGCCTAGTGAGTTATCACGCACGAAAATTGAAGCCATGAATTCCGAAACGGTAGAAGTCCACACTTTTCGACGCGATACGAGTTAATCGCGTCGCTGTTTGCTCGCCTCGCCTGGCAATCCCAAAAACTGTTAGTTGGGAGAACGAAAATAATGGAAAATAAAAAATGTACGGTAAACGTATTATGCTGTGAAAAGGAATGGTGAAACTATGAAAAATTTGTTTACGATGATGGAAAGAGGAAAGAGTTCCTGAATTCAGTCATGTATAGAAGGAAGTTAACCCATTCACTCCCAGACAAATTTTAAGCGTAGTAGTATTTTTTAATAGTTTCAAACAGTTTGCTGATCGATAAATTGATTAACTTTCTCTTTATCTTTAGGTGATTATATCTCCAGCAAACGTTAATTGAGAATGCAAAACAAATTTTTCTAGAAATTCGTTCACGAGAAAATCATGTTTATAATGTAACAAAGTCTGTGTGCGCTCGACACTGCGTATTTCTATATGATTAGAAACATTGATTACCGTATTTCTATATGATTGCAAACATTGATGGCGGCATGGATGAAGATAATACACCAGGCTTTTTTATAGTGTACTTATTTATTTAAGAGCCCCATCATTTGCGATTTTATTATTGTACGAATCGTTAAAAGTGGGTACGGGATCCCGATGCATGCATTAAAACGACACGACCTGATTCTAACGTCTTCACTTTTACGATTTTTTTCTCTTTTCATCTCGCAACATTTTTATTATCTTACGCGCACAATCTCTCCCATCGGCCAAAACGAGCTTTATCCTGTGGGTCGATCGTTCGTCTAGACGCAATAATTAAGGAACTGTTACATTAATGACAATTCGATGGATAAAAATATCTCGCAATGGATAGCCTACGAGAGTTTGTTACATTATTGTTAACCTTTTCCATTTAAAATGGAGAAAACATTCCAATATAACTCTCTAAATTAAATGAACGTAATTTAGTACGGAAACAAGTAAACATATTGAACTGCCCGCGAGAGGTTATTATTTTAAACGTTTTCTGTCGAAATCGACGAGTCGTTAACAAATAATTCTATAAATTAAATAAATAAATGGCTTTAGATACTAAAGAATCAAGTAACAGTAGCTATTGGATCAACATGTAGGAGAATTGTAATTAACTCTTGCAAACATAGAAATTTAATAGCAAACGCATCTCGCCCAATTAACGTGTTTCATTCTTGTGTTCTGTGGATGACGGTTTACTTTCAAAGTATAATTAATTAAAAAATTTTCAGAGATTTTCTGGAAGGTCTTGGGTCTACCAAAACTGAGAAAACAAAAAAGAAGTGTTTATGTTTATAATATGTAATATCCCGCTTCGCAGAGTAAAATTGTTTGGGGAGGTGCACGTTTCGGTTTTAAAATAACCAAAAATGTTTAATGTTTGATACAGACATAAACTGAAACATCTGCACGTAAAACTGTGACCAAACCAATTACATTAAACCGATCAGATTGCTCATGATTTATTCTTTGAATATCTATGCCCAGTACCTAATAAAAGATATTTTATCAACAGTTTATTTAGTGTTCTATGAGTAATAAAAAACGAATCAATGTTCTCTTGAAACTTTCTTTGCCAATCTTGATATCCTAGGTATTAACTCCTCGTGTGTCTTAACTCTTTACAAAGTAGAACTCCCTGGGCATTTTTTTGCACTTTTTTTTTATAACAAAAAAGTATGAGCGCGGAAACTTAAAAATACAAAATTCCCATCCCTTCTTTGGCGGTTACAATAAGTACCAGTGACCTTTAAAGGATTAAGTAATATTATTCAATTTACTTTGTAATATTTCGGATAAATGTAAAAGTGCGAAAGCGTGACGACACGGGCTCCTACGTTTTTGCTAGCGACACTCGCGTGTCTACGGTATGCCGAATATGGTATAGCAGTAACGTTCTGCGAGTCGACCCGTCAATAACGATACAAATAAACCACGTGAAACCGTTAAATCTGTTCTTCCTTTGACAACCAGGAAATAAAAGTATTACCCACATAATATTATTAAATGTTATTAAATACGCATCAGAAAAAGAATTTACCAACAACAAATTGCACAGTAATAATTTACGATGTGTATTAGTTATTCATTAAAAGTGGTAAGTGTCCACATATTTATGGACAGAGATGTATATTTACATCCACCCTTCTTGTAGAACCACTAAAGATCGAGCGTACCCTTTTCCTTTTAAAGAACACGCGTACCGCCACGGTACGCGGATAACAGCCCTAAAGCACCCGTACATTCGAGTGCACGCGAAATAGAGACTGTCGCGACACGTTCGAAGAGGATTTCCCTGCCGAGAGTAGCTGTCGAAATATAACGTCCACGGCGGTGCTCGTCCTGGGAGGGCCGAAGGAATTGAAATTTCCCAGCGTTGCGCGCGCTACGTGCTCAGACCTCGGCTCGTAAATCGTCCGCGATAGTCTAGCAGCCGTGACGCCGGGGTTCGGAGATGACGATTTTGTTTTAATCATGCTAACTCCGTCGGCGTTTGCCAGGGGTCAGAAAAAGAGAGACGGAACGAAAGCGGGCGAGGCAGAGGGCGGAGGAAAACTGGCTTCAGGCTCCGGGGGTAGTGTCTGCCTGCTCGGGGATTGAGTTCACCCTTGTTAAGGAGACACTGCGGCCGGGTAGAAGTCTCGTTCAAACGTCCTAGAAGGGGTTGGATGTAGAGACGGTGGTTTCAGTCGCCGAGCGTTTCCGAATCTCGGCGGGGTTAATAGTCGAACGTGCCTGGAGGGATTCTCCGACGCAGCCTCCCCGTTCTCCCAACCCCCAACCCTACGCCCCTCGCCCACCACGCCATTATTGTTCGTTTCTGAAAGGCTGAATCTCAGCATTCAGTCCCCTACTTCCTCCTTCCTGCGAACTCACCCCACTCGCGCTCCCGAGGGCCGTGCAATCTCTTCGCTTCCGCGCTTACAAGCGGCTTGGCTTTCCTCCCTGTGCCGGCGGCTGTCTTGCCGCGATAATATGTTAATCAGCCAGCCGCGGTGTTAATTAATGGCCGATGGCTCCCTGGCAAAATGTCGATCGACGCGTTAACTTCGAATTCGACCATCCTCGGCGTTCCCCCACCCTCTGATACTCGCTTCAAACGTAACCGGTTTATTTCGGATCGGTCGGGTGCACCATGGACTATGGAATTATTAATAGGCGCGGAAATAAATTAATTGGCCGGACGTTCAGCTATCGGGAGAATCTCCCGGAATTTCAACGGTGCAGATAAATGGACCAGTATAATACTGTAATGCGAAAGATGCCATTTTTCTTGAACAGAATTTTACAAATTTTTTGGCACAGTAATACAAAGTTAAGAACTACAGTCAGCCCCATAAAGATTCGTACTCTCCATGTCTGTCGAAGAAATTTGTTTAAATTAAATGGTAGGTTTGACGTTACCAAATGTATCTATGCATATATAAGCTTATTCATAGAGTTATTTATAATGAAAAATTCATTTGTCAAACTTCTTCGATAGACATAGGGGGTACGAATTTTATAGTATTGACTGTATATGCATTTATAGTTGAAAAATCAGGTTTCGAACAGTCGTAAACATTTATTTTCCTCGTAGATTCTCATTGGTTAATGTACTGGGTTGTTCAGAAAGTTCGTGTCAATTTTTAAGTAAAATTCAAAAGCTCGTTTGAATTTTGATATATATATATTTATTAGAGTTAGCAAGTTCACAAGATGTTTCACTCGCAAAGACATGAAAATCAAATTTTTCTCAATCAAAACTAAAGCAACAATTAGAGTAAATTCGGTAAGAAGTATTCGTACGATACAATCACTCGTACATTATATTTAAAAAAAAAAAATACAAGTATTAGCTGCGTCAAGTTGCTATTTTGAACAAAATTCATGCCCGCGTGCCGGTTAGCGAATTAATTCCGGGTAATTTACCGCGATGGAAATTTCGTCGAAAACATCGAGGAAACTGGACGAAGGGAAAATCAGCCAGAGTCTTAGCGTGACCGTTTCGAGCTCCGTTTTAATTATAGCCAAGTTTTTCCTCTCTCGGTTCACCCGCTGCGTCGAAAAACCGGGTACCGGTATTGCCATCGACCCGGGAAGCCGCCGTGGACCGAAAAGGAAAGGGAGAAAAGAAGTTGGAAAAATAAAATTGAAAGAGGCAAGCTAGACTCTAATTAAGACGATCGATGATTAAAATCCTGACCTAAACCCGCCACGCGGCGTCTTCGCGCACGGTAAACTAAGCCTGCTGGTGGATGGCCGTGGAGGGGGGGGGGGGGGGGAGGGAGAAACAATGCGTAAAGTCTCGAAAGTTCGCAATTGCCGAAGAGATCGGCTCAGTAGTCGTGCCATATCGTCGAGTCGGTAGCTAGTCGGGGATTTAAAAGTGGAATTGCAGCTTCGCCTCGACGTCGCCCATGCATAATATCGCCTGGGAAGTTTGCGCGTCGTCAGATTTCATCGGCATCTCAATGGGAACCGGCTCTTTGAGGCTCTACCAGGGAGTGGCTTGGGGTAAGGTAACTCGCTCTTCAAACAAAACCGCTCCTACGGCCTCGAAACTCGTCTTGTCATCCGTTTCCTGGATCTTCCGGGGTGAAGTTCCGCTTTCACGTGACACGGAGCCGCGACTTTTGATGCTGCGACTTAAGTCGCAAGCTGCATAACGGAGATGGGTGAAACTCGTATCGACATGAGAAGTTTGTACAGTGAACGACAGATAAATAGTCTGGGTATCGGTTGGTCGTTGAGTAAAAATTTTAATTCGTATTCGTGGGATGAAAATTTCATTGATCGACTGAGAGAACATTGGGGGGATGAATTAGTAGGCTTTGAATTTGATTAATTATCTACATTACAGAAATAAAATATTCCAAGACTTTGCCATGTGATGATGTTAAGCATGGACGATATATTGCTGTAACTGTGGGTTTGCAGTAGTAATCACTGAAATTGCACCACCATAGAAACAATCTGGAAACCAGTTTGTCGTTGAGTGAAAACTTTAATTCGTATTGGTGAGATGAAAATTTAATTGATCGACTGAGAGAATCTTGGGGGAATGAATTATTAGACTGATTTTTATTAATTATCTACATTAAAGAAATAAAATATTGCCAGACTCTATCGTGTAACAATACTGAGCATGGGTGATGCATTGCTGTAACTGTGGCCTTTCAGTAGTAATCACCGAAATTGCGCCACCATAAGAATATTTGTGCTTTCCGTTTAATGTAGTAGCTTTAACCCAGCACCATTGATGTGAAAAAGGCAAGAGTAATTATTAATATATTTTTTACAGGAGTTTGAACAATTTCTCCGGTGAAAACAATCAAAAGTAATTATTTTAGAATGTACTAACTTTCTGGAATATACAAGTATGTCTATCAAGTATGTATGTATTTCTTTGACGTGTGGCATTGCATAGAGGTTACATGTATTAGGTTGTCCCAAAACACACAAGACACCTGAATGTATGTCTCGAAAGTAACTTTTGAACAATCTTATATTAGAAATTCTGGCATCACGTCACGTGGAAACGGACCTTAGGCTCGACGAGCGGGAAACTCGGAGTTGAATGTAACCTCGGGTAAGTTGATGTAACCCTCGGCGCCCCTCCGTGCCTCTATAGACGCGAGAACCGAGCGGCGAGATAAATAGGAAAATGCACGAGTCAGCGTATGCGAAATATGCGTGGATGGGGGTGGGGCCGATGCGTTCAAAAGGGTCTCGGCACGAGCAGGGCGTGTCTTCTCATACGTACCCCCGTTACTCTACTTTCGCCTCTGATCTCGCCGGCGTTTATTTTGCGGTTTCCTTGAAAGCGGATAAAGGAGAAAGCATTGATTATATTTACCAGCGGACTCGGGCTAAAACTGCAAGCGAAACATTTTCACCGATATAGTCTGTTTCTCCTTTACATACAGGGTGCTCCATTCGAAGCTTCGCATGCTTATACAGACAGTCCCATTAGTATTCGTACCCTCTATGTTCATTGAAGAAATTGTTTATTTTGAGTGTATAAACGTGGAAAGTTTATTTGTGTACATATGTACAATGAAGCATTTATTTGAAAATATTAAGTCTATCGTTTAATTTGGACAGAGCTCTTCAAGAAACGTAGAGGGTACGAATACTTGTTGAATTGAGTGTATGTATAGTTGAACCATATGAGCAATTTAGGCACATCAAAGTATAAATTTAATTAATCTACTCCGTTTGCAAGTCATTTATAACTATTAATTCTTTTGTGAGATGGATTCTTTCTGTTTGCTTTTAATATTAATGGACATTTAAAATTACAATCTACGTAGATATAAAATCTACATCAAAACAGATGAGACTTTCTTTACTATTTTGGAATACTCCTTTCCAATCAAAATCCAGAACGTTTCGGTAGATAACTCTGCTTAATTCTACGATTGCTCGAAGAGAACCACAGTTCTCCAGGAAATACGATTGTACTTTGTTTTCAACCCTGAGAACAGCCAATTTCAGATAACGAATTCCATTTACATTTTCATAACAACAAATCAATTCCTGTTAGAAAATAAATATATACAAGAAACTTTTGTGGAACTTCTCCGAAGTATTACACTGGCACAATGAAAGTTTAAAAAATATCCATTCAGTCTTTCAGTCTCAAAAAATTCCCTGTTAGGAAGTATGCTCCCTTCGATTAGAATTCCTACAATCGCCCAACGATAACGCCGATCTTTACAACGACGTTCTTTCGTCCAACGCGATCGCAAATATCGGACGCGTGCATAACTGTGCACACGGAACAACGTACTGGTTATGGTTGCTCCGTGGAAAGGTTTATTATTTCGACGACGTAACAAGAACGAGGTTGGTGTAGGCTGCAGTGTAGCAAGCATAAAGGAACGCCGATCCGCCGCGTAATTTCCACGTACTCGTCCTGAATGCTGGAGTACGCGAGGGGGTGGTTTCGTTCATGGCGGCGGGCGAGTGCAAATTTTTAAGCGGCACGGCGAAAGACAATCTCTTTATACGTTCCCCCGTCCTGTTTCCGCCGCGAAATTGCGTTGTCACCCTGCATCTTCGTTCTCCCTTTATTCCATCCTTGGGCACTAGGAACTCCGAACGAAAACAGAACCAAAGGAGCTGCGCGAGTAAAACGCGGTGGTGCTCGTGCGGGAAACGGAGAGAGAGACGACCCTGACAAGATTTCAACACCCTTTACGCGGCATCGAGAATACTATTGCTGCGCGAGCAACTCACCTGTTAACCCTCCGAAGGGCGTATATTCCCTAAAATTAGGCACAGACGGCGAGAGGCGCATATATTCGCCGATATATTGGAATCCATTGACGAAAGTCCTTTTATTAAATCCTTCTGTAGAAAAGATATTGTACTATCGTTTTGGAGAATAGTGCAAGTAATAACGTAAGAAAGCAATGCAACTAAAATTTTACCTCCGAATTAATTAAATATTTATAGTGTATATGGTAATACTTAGTTCAGAATAAATGTACATTCAAGACATGAAGGACATCGTAAAAATTAATTCCCGACCATATTTAAATTAATTATTAACAGATTATAAGGAATATTATAAAAAAAGAACTTGTTCGTTGTATACTATTACAACTAGACTATTACATATTGAAATAAATGCTACAGTATGTGATTGTAAGAAATATTGTAAGAAAAAGAAATTCTTCTTTATATACTACAATATTATTTATGCACATTTACGCAAAGTTTCGTCGTGTCATTCTCTACAAGGTGATATTTTTAAAAAGTGTGTGTTCCCAAGTGTTCCTAGGCTGGACTCCAAGTCCTTAAGATCTAACAAAATACGCGTTCACAGTAACTCGGAAGAAGAGGATACAGGAGAAGAGGAGCCATGAAACTCGATACAGATAACCCTTATCCAATGAACTCAATAGAGATAACACGAGACACAATGCAACAGACGCGAACCTGTACCCTTGGGATTCGACGGATACAGGACGGAACGCATGGAATATGATAGACACGAATTTCGAGTCTCAAGATTTAATGGAGATGAATCTCTACCCTTAGAAATTGTTGCGAATCACGTCGGACTGATGGAATCTGTAAAAATCTGGAATCGTGAAATTTGCCGCAGACGATTACCAAAGCTTAAGACTTGAGCAACGTGTAAATCACTTTACCTGTTCAAATCTTTATCTATTTCACAGATCATTTCCTGTGTCACAACATGGATATACAATTTCAGAGTTCGGTATTCCCAACTGCAGATGGATGTCTATCCTTAGAAATTGATACGAATGACGTCGGACTGATGGAATCTGTAAAAATCTTGAATCGTGAAATCTGCCAGAGATGATTGCCAAGAGCTAAAACTTAAGTTTCACAGTTTCTACCTCTTATCCGTAGCCAAGCACCGTATAAATCACTTTACCCATTCGAATCTTTATTTATTTCACAGATCGTTTTCCGTGTCACAGCGAGGATACGCAATATCAGAGTTCAGTATTCCCAATTGCAGACTACGGTATCAGTTGAACGCAACTAGCTCCCTCCACGAATTTATGTAGATAAAATTAATGTTGCACGCTGCGCGTTAAATCACGTTACGTTAAACGACGAATAAATCAAGCTTTTTTTTTGTGCATGGAGTCACGGGACGCCGTTTAAAAATGTATGTGCGAGGGTAGGAGCGTGCAGCTTGTGTACGTGTACACGATTTTATCCGGGCTTATGCGCTCGGGGTTACTTAATCCATACGGAATTCCAGGCCCGACAATCCTCGTCCTGCATGCCAAGTAACCTGCCTACCTTACGCTGTTCCGGGCTTCCTAGAGCCCTAAAAAGCGGTGTACTACCTCGGCCGGAACGGCCAGACGACGATAATCGATTTCGAAACTGAACGACGAACGAAAGAGGTTTCCGTGCTTCGCGGTGAAATTTCTCGATATTTTCTCCGTTACTGTCCGTTGGAGGATTTGCGATTGTGTTTGATATAAGATTTCATAACTTGCGCGTTTGTAAATTTATGGAACAGCTACCAGCGAATCCCTCGAGCCTTTATTTTGAAGTTGGGGAACCTAGCACGGGAGAAGAGTTGTTTAACGAAGAGTTGTACCTGTTGAAAGTGGTACAACACTGTAATGGTCGTAAACAGAGAGGTATTTTTAGAAATTCTTTATAAAGAATATTCGAATATAAGAATGCGAATAATATTACTTTGGATACAATGAAAGAAAGCAATACTCAGGGTGCGAAGGTCGATAAATGAAATTTTTAAGAACACGTTGAATTGTTTTTTTTATTATTACTGGTGAGTAGACTGCGGATCTTTATGCATTTATAGGAAATTTGAATGTGCAAGAACTTACAAAATGCACACAATATGCAAGAATATAAAAAAGATTGAAAGTAAAGTTCATGTTAAAATATTTGTAAAATAAAATAGATTCTTATTTAGGTTCAATTTTTGTAGGCACATTTGCGAAAATTTTACTTTGCATAAAGATCCGCAGTCTACTGATGAGACATTAAATAAAGTGTCGATAAAATGTATTCTCTAACGCAACACGAACTAAATAGAGACACATGAGTGATATCCATTACTAAATTTAATACATTTTAAAATTTTATTTCAATTAAGGGCTCTCATAATTATGAGCAGATGTGTATGTGTACGGACCCTTATCGAACACTATTAATTTGTAATAACTTTCATTTTATGCTTGTCGAAAGGTTTCAGGTAATTTAAAAATGCACATGAATGATGACTAATAAGAATTCTTTTGGGGATGTTTAACAATAATAATTTATCTGCACAATTCGTGGAGTACATTGCTTGTACGTACTCTGATATCGGTAATAGTCGTCGTTCGCAGCTTTTCTCATCTACATACAATGCTGGGTCATGATGTAACAAGATATTGCGATATTATGAAATATCGCGGAATTCCAAGATGGCCGTCACGGAGCCATTGAGGACCAAGAGCAAAAGGAGTTCAATTTCGCGTTGGGCCTCCTTTATGTCGAGGGTTGCATGGACATTTATACGTAATATCGATTCACAAAGCCATTGATAAACCTATCCCAGATAGAAAATACAGCGATATTTTAATATCGATGCCCTGTACCGAACAGCGACGAGAATATCTTTCGTAAAAGTCATATTTCATCCAATAATAAACATTTCGATAACGATACATAACAGGGAATTTGACAGTTTGAATTTATGATGTGAAAGCGCAGTTAACTTCAATTTATAGTTAAATCTAATCAATCTACATATTTAAATTTTATATTCCGATTTCAAAGTCTAATACTTTTAATGAAGATTGAATAATTGTTACCCAGTGGAAGTTTCTGGGTTTTCTAACGTATATTCGGTATTTATGTACACATTTAGACATATTTGAAATAAATCTCATACAAAGTATTAAATTTTACGTGGAAAAATTATACAAACCTTTTCCCTATTTTCTTTAATAGGAACAAAATTAAATGAAATCCCTTGGTCACTGTATGTTACTGTATGTAACGGAGTATTCGAAAAATGATGGCTCGGGTACGGGAGACCCTACTGTAATATAATTCGAAAAGTGGGTAGATCAGTGTAAGCTAACAACGCGACAACGTTGTTTTCGCGATTCACGTGCGAATACGCGCGCAATTTCTCCAAGACTCGAATCTTGTCCGATCAATATTTAACCGATTAATTCTGGCGTAGTTTACCGAACCAGAGACCGTTCACGGCGCATCCAACGAGAAGGTGAAAGAGGTCGAGGCGCGGTTAGGAGCCGACGAGGCTCGTGTTTGCCGTGACCGTGCTCCATAAAGCTGGCAACTTTGATAAGGATCGTTTCAATTATCCATTCAATTACGAAGGGCGATCCATAATCGTCAAGGGTCCCGGAAGCTCGACCAAGATTTCACCAACGCGGCTTCCTCGCGCGCAGCTCTCGTCGAACGAAGAACCGCGGTCATTTCGCCGCAATTACGTGTCGCGTACGGAGTCGCGCGTCGAGGCTGCACGGTAGTGCAATATTCCGACTAAATAACGTTCGTTTAATTCGATTGGATTAAATTTCGCTCATAGCTGGCATTGTGATCGAATTAACCCGTGCATTGGCTCGGGCAAAATTTCACGCGAAGCAGAAACGTCCCATTACAGCGGTAGCATATCGCGCCTGTGCGATGGCAGAAAAGAGCTTATAATTTATAATTTTCGGTAACGAATTCTCTAACGTTAACATCGTTCAATTTTTCCAGATTCCCTTTGATACTGGCTATGAACACCTTTTAATTGATCACAGTGGTGTTCGTCCATCTGGTGAACTGAATTTGCGTCGCGAAATTTGGAGGTTTAAAGGTCTACAGGGTTAGAGGTCTTTAGAGAGATAAAGGTCCATGAGGCTGACCGTCTGAAAGTTGGAGAGCTTGAGGTCTTGGAGTCTAGAGGTTTAGAGGTCTTACAGACTAAGGACTGGTGGTCTGGAAGGGTAGGAGCTAAAGGTTTAGGGGTCTAGAGATTTAGAGGCTTGGAAATCTAAAGACTACTGGTCCAAGAGCTAAAGGTCTGAGAGTCTAGAGTTTAGAGATCTGAAAGTCCAGGACGTAAAGATCTGGGAGCCTAGCGGTTCAGAAGTTTGGAAGTCTTGGAAGCTGAAGGTCTGCAAGTCTATAAGGATGAACGTCTGAAACGGAGCTAGAAGTCTGAGAGTTCAGAAGTCTGGAAATCTAAGAAACTAAAGGTCTGAAAATCTATGAGACTGATGCTATAGAATTTTAGAAAGTTGGAGGTCTAAAAATCTCTAAAGCTGAATACTTAGAAGACTTGAAGTTTGGAGCTCTAATATCTCATGATTCTTTAATATTCCTAAGTTCCCTACCAGACCTTCCTAGGCTTTATGTATCTTTAGTCGTCAGCGTACTCACCATACTCATGATTCCAATGCCCGAGAAGAGAATTAATAGTCACTACCATCAGCTCATACATGCACGATAATAAAGTTTGCTCATCTAAACTGAGCCTGAAGCAATCGCCCAAGCTATCCATCGACTCGCGCGAAATTTCGCACGAAACGGGGTCGTTCCGTTATATCACTGGCATATTGCGCGTATACGATGCGAGAAAGGCACTTAAATCGATCACTTCCGTTAACGAATTTTCTAACCTTAACGTCGTTCCCGCCAATTTTAACGCATACCCCCGCGATATTGTCAATTAACACCTTTGTACGGGTCACGACGGAGTAGGTACGCTGTCTCTGTCGATCGAAAGAGCTTCCACGCTTCCATAGCCGTGTACGAGCATGAATAGGGACACGTGACCGGACACGGAACGATACGGGGGATAGGAGGGTTACGGGAGGGTTGGACCAGATAGTGCGAGAGGAGGAAGGTACAGGCGGAGGTTGAATCGTCTGTGCAGTGGATTGCTGACAAGGGTGAAGGGACTGTATGCGATGAGGTCTCAGGGTCGAGGTTTGCCCGATCGTTCCACTGTGCAGAGATCACTGGCGTGAAGTTCGTAATATGTTTGGTAGTTTGAAGTTTTGAGAATTTGTGTGGGTAGAGATCTAGTAATCTAGAAAGCTAGAAGTCTGATAATCTAGGAAGCTAAAAGTCTGGTAATCTAAGAAGCTAGAGGTTTGATAATCTAGGGAGTTGGAGGTTTAATAATCTAGAAAGAGATCTAGTATTCTAGAAAGTCTGATAATCTAGGAAGCTAAAAGTCTGGTAATCTAAGAAACTAGAGGTTTGATAATCTAGGGAGCTGAAACTGTAATAAT
>NW_026534341.1:12232441-12285642 GCF_026225885.1 Hylaeus anthracinus | reverse complement strand
AGCTGAAACTGTAATAATGTAGAAAGAGATCTGGTATTCTAGAAAGTTAGAGAGCTAGAAGTTTGATCATCTAGGAAGTTAGAGGTCTGATAATCTAAGAAGCTACAGGATTCATATTCTAGAAAGTTAGAGGTCTGATAATCTAGGAAGCTAGAGGTCTGGTAATCTAGGAAGCTAGAGGTCTGGTAATCTAGAAAGCTAAAGATCTAGATCTTTGCACATCTACATCGTCTACATCTTTGAGGACCTGAAGCTTTAGAAGTAAAAAGTGCTACGACTCCATGGTTGATATTATTTGAATCGTGGAACTGCAAGTCCAAATTCCTGAAACCTGAGGAATCTCAATTATCGCTTTTTATGCTAGAGGCATCAAAATCTTTTAAGTCACGTATCATAAGAAACTTCGGATATTCAGCTACAGTCCTACACGTCTGACAGAGTTCAGTGATATAGAGGTCTAAGAGTCTAGACACCCGTCACACCATGGATACGTCGCCGAAATCGATCACTTACGGTAAAGGAATTCACCGACGTTATCATCGCGGCCGCCAATTGTAACGCGTGCCCGGCAATATTGTCAATTAACACCTTTGTGGACGGGTCACGGATGGTAGTACGTGCACTGTCGCCATCGCTAGAAAGAGCCTCCGCACATAATCGCGTACAAGCGTGAATAGGGATACACGTGACCGGACACGGAACGATAGGAGTGAAAGGGGAGGGAATGGACGAGATAGCGCGGGAGGCGAAGGGTACGGGCGAAGGTTGGATTCCCTGTGAAAGGGATCGCTGGCAGGGGTGGAGGAATTGTATGTGATGCGGTCTCGGGGTCGAGGTTTACCTGGTCGCGCCGCTGTGCAAGGATGCTTTGCGCGTGTACCATGCCAAGCCGGGGTTGGCGAGCTGATGGACCATAGTTCAGCTATGGTAGACCATCCTGGATCGTTTCTCCGCGGCACACGCATAGTTCGAGGCGTCACCTGACCTCGGGCTGGTCGCCGATGTCACCACCCTATCCCCCATCCACCAGTCAACGTGTACAGGTGAATCGCTGGAAAGAGAGAAGCTCGGAGAAAGCCGGTTCGACGAAGGGAAGAGGCTGGCGAAAGAGGTTGAAAATTTCCGCAAAAGAGAAAAAGAGAGATACATACAGAATGGCGATGGCTGGTTGTGTGTTCCGACGTAATATGGGCTTGTTCCCGTTTGCGACGCAGTTCTCCCGCGCTTTGCAATTACCCTTTGTCGCGAATGCGCCGACCAACAGTGCGCGCCCTTCGCTCTAACCCATGAAACCCTCATCCTGTTTCTCCCCTCGTCACGACCACCCCTCAGAACACAGTGATATCCGAGCACCTTAGCAGTAGCTATAATGCGAGCTGTTATACATATAATTGCCGATTCGGAGAAATACGGCAATCCTTATGGAGCTTTTCAGCTTTTCAGCTTTGTTGTCTGGCTGTCGTAACCCAGACCTAACCCAGACCTAACCCAGACCTAACCCAGAAAGGATTTATACGAAATAATTGTTAATATAGCGAGGATAAGTAATTCCATTAGAGGTACATTCATGGTACCATTTCCTAGTACTTATACATGACTACTCTTATACGCGATCGTTCGTGATTATTAACATATTCACGACCGCTGACGGGAATTCACGTCACTTCAACTTCTATTCCTGGTTTCTATTCTAATGAAGACCTTTTTATTTTATACGATACATATTTACAACACTGATATTTCGAAACATATTTTGTAATTTTTATCCCTCTTCAGAATTTTATTATTTTCGCCAGTACTCGATATTCGAAACGTCAACTCACCTGTCGGTCGCGAATGTGTTAAGAGGAAAGATTCTACAGTGTGTCCCAAAAACTATGATCATATGATTATCGTCGTTATTTCAAACGATACGCGATGTTTTGTACAAGAGCTGTAAGGGCTGCACAGATACGTAATTTGGTATGAGTGACTTTTCTACAAGTGGAGGGGTAGAGAAGATTTAGAAAGTAGTTTTATTCCCCCAAATGAAATGAGCAATTACTTTATAATAGAACGTTTCAAGATGAATACAATAACCTATGAAGATCATTATCAAAGTCAAGAAGAAAATAAATTGATTTTATTAATTCCCTAATTTCCTGCAATCCCCCGACCCGGAACGTAACAATGAAGAGTGTAAAATGAAAATTTTCATTTAATCAACAACTTAAATTCTATATCTCCACCAGCTAACAACCGTATCATGCAGAAAGCAGTAATCTCAGCTCAATCGCTGAAACGTTTCAACGCGGTCAATCAGTTTACAATTAGACGGGTGATCAGATGGTGTTTGATGAGTCTCCGACGAGAGCTTCCATGAATTGACTATTTATCGTTCCAGGTAACACCCAGAAATGAGCAAACGTAACGTCCTCGACACGACTGGCCAATATTAAAGGTACACTAGCAACCATTAATTTCAGTACACAATTTCGAATTTTTTCGCGATGCCAGTAACACATTTGAATTTATTTTCAAACAATCTTTAATTTACTGAAATTTTGCTTTTGGATAGAGTAGCCCCCCTTAGCAGCGCGCAGATGGGAAAAGATCCAAGTGTAATATGGTAATGTATTTCAAATTAATGGCTGGTAGCGCACCACGGAATGTCGAAGTATATCAATACTGGTCTAGTAACAGGGATTCCAACGTTAGAAAGTAGGGCTCGTTTTCGGCGCTGAGTTATTCGTCAAGTTATTTCCAAATGGATATTCACATACCATGTACTCGTAAAATAGCACTTCAAAGTGGCCAACGATGCGTGCCCAATACGCGAACGCGTACGATTTCCTTTAAAAGAGTCTACAACTATGCTCGAAAAGCTTCAGGCTGCACGTGATCGATTCTGCACCTGGTCGAACTCCAATTTAGATACACGGATGCCATTCAACTACAGGAATCCAAAATACGATGCCAAAAATTGGCCTATTTGCACCTAGTTGGCAACGAAAGATAGTTGGATTATCTTCAAATAGAAGAATTAGCGATGGTTGCAAAGTATACTTTTCAACTAGTAATGCGCACGAGACGAGATAAATCTCGATCTTGTCTTGATTTCGAGATGCGATTCGAGATCAAAATTACTTGTAACATTTGAGATCGATATCGAGATTTGAGCGAGATCAAAATTACTTATTAAATATTCAATTGATTCGGAGATGTACATATTTAATGCATTTTAAAGTTTCAGATTATTAACAAAATAATATTAACAAAATAAATTGATTTTTAGACATTTCTGGAGTGGCTTTACCCCTTAAAATAAATGGACATGCCCAAATTCAAAAAATGTACCTTCGAACCAACGTAACGCTTGTATCTGCTATTCTCAGCGCGAGAAGCGTTTCAGGAAGAAAGGATCGTAGTCGAAGGAAGACTAAGGGCGCAGGATGATTATTGCATGAATCTACAGTACCCGCACGCCCAGGAGTTTACCAGCTTCATCCTCGCGGAACCTTCTTCAGGTGCTATGGGATTCCGACGGAGGTTGAACGAAAGCGGAATTCAAATTGATATTTTAATATTTATCATCCGCCTCTTAAATCCCTCGCAAGCCTGCCGGCCCATGAGATCCGCGGCGGAGTAATCTTTCCTGAAAAATGCTAAACGTTCAACTTAACACCTCGATGTTTCACAAGCTTTGAACCGTTGTATAAACCACCGCGCGGTTCGCCAGTTGTTAATCTCGTCGGGCGGAACAAGAGGCGTTTAAACTACAATTGGAATTACTATGTTACGCGAATCGGGGAGATGATCGCCACAGCAGTGGGCACACGCACAAACTGATAATAAATACAATTTAGGATCTACCAACGCCGAAAATGCTCCTGGCGATTCTAAGCGGAGTTTGAATACGTCTACTCGAGAGATTTGAAAGTGGTGACAGATTTGAATACCTTCTGAAGCTATGTCATGCGCGAACTGTTTGACTTATATCATAATTTCTTGATTTTTTAATTTATTTAACCTCTCCAGGCCCTTGGCCACACATGTGGACGTTTGAGATCATTAAGCAACATATATATTTATACAAGCATACATTTGGCAACATCGAACCTATCATTTAATTTAACCAAATTTCTTTAATTGACATAAAGGGTAAGGATATTTATGGGACTGACTGTACATACGTCACACGAAACCAAAGTATTAATTAATTAATGACTGCACATTTCTACTCCGTAAATATAATAAATTCTTCTCTGTAAGATACAGTGAAATTCATGCAATAAAAGGTTAAGGTATTCGTGTGTCCGGTGGTTCAACCACAGTTTGCACAGCTGATCTGTCAAGAAATGAGAAGTGGTCCCTCCCGTTAGTCTTCAAGTATTACTTATTAAAGTGCTTCATTACTTCTGCGGCTTCCCAGTAATTTCTACGGAAATAATCGTTTGAGTAGAAAGTCTTCTCGAGCTTGCCTTACTTATTAAACGTTTCCAAGCCTACGTTTTGAGTAAGTAGGAAAGGAAATTACACCTTGATGTTCCATTTCTATTCACCCCGCTGCTTCTATCAATTATAAAAAATCTTATATTATAATTAAAAGATCATACGCCTCTACACAAAAATTGTAGAATAAGTGATATCCTCACTTTGTGGCCAAATAAGAATAGTTCTGCTTGATCTACAGTCTTTTATTACCTGATCAAAGTTCTATGGTAACAAAAATAAATTTAACGTTAAGTACTTTTAGTTAATAATATTTTTGATAGAGTACAGCTTACTTTATTTTTTAATATCTGGTGTCGCTCATTTACAAGATTACTCAAAAAGAAAAACTTTACAGACTTCGCGCACACGCAAGAGTTGGAGAGATTGAAAATCGAATGACAGGGTATCTCACGACTAATTGATCGCGAACCGCAACCTGCTGCACCATACTTAATGATTTCCCGTAACGGGACATATTTTTTTTTTCTCAGAAAACCCCTTCATTGGTTTCTGACGCACTAAGGGCCAATTGTAACGGGACATATTTATTCTGTTACTACCCACCCATTTCATCGCCTCACAGCATTTTTCACCATATAACGAGACATGAATTTCGACTGTTCGAAAATAAAAAGATATTCAGTCTTAAAGGTTGATTCAGACTATACGACACGGCCGTCACGTTCCGACAACGACACGACAAAACATTAAAACACGCGTTTTAATGGAACTATTTACACTTAACAGGCACCGATCTGAACGTTCCGTCAACGGGAATAGCGCGAATAGTTCCATTAAAACGCGTGTTTTAATGTTTTATCGTGTCGGTGCCGGTACGTGTCGTTGCCGGAACGTGACGGCCCGTGTCGTATAGTCTAAATCGACCTTAAAACGTCATTTTTAGCAGCATGCCATCGAATCGCCTGCTTAAAACGCTCCAGACTGACCTTGTATCCTTCTAAATTCTTGTATTCTCTAAACAGAATCGTCCGTGCAAACAGAGTGGTCCAATAACTACACGACGAATGTGGAAAGAGGAGCAACAGTTACAGCCTTCGATACTGCCGGGAAAACAAACAAACGAGACACAGTTGTCCGCCCTGGATCGTTGATTCGGAAACCCGAAGAGACCGTTAAACGCACCCGTGGGTGAGGGCGAGGGAGGGTTGATTTTAATCGAAGATTATGCCGCTGGCAATAATCGGCAGTTAGCCGAGCACCAGTCTCCGATGAGGCTGGGTTTTGCTGATAACAGACTTAGCGGGGGTGGCAAGTGGTACAGCGGAGGTAGGGGCAGGGGTTGAAACCCCGCCGGTAGCGGGTATCCCATGTTACGATTCCCTGGCCGACGTCACGGCTACATTGCTAGAAGGGCGGATCAGGAGAACCAGGTGGAAGGAGGAGCCGTGTATCGATGCCGGCTGGATAATCGATTGATCGTCTTCTTAATTAGCGACCGGGGTATTTAGAGTGCCCATTCAATTACACAGTTGCGTAATCTGCTTACGCGGCCTCCATCACCGAGCATCCTCCTGTGAACCATCCCCGTTTCGTGTCACGTGGTGGTGTATCGCGGATGGCGCTCGTTGGCGTACAGAAATTGGGTTGGATGGTGTTCCCATTCTGACGAGGCTCCGATTAACAGAGAATCACGAGCAGCGCGAGGCTTCATTCGATTCTGGGATGGATCGCCTGCAGTGGCGAGGGCCTTTCAGCGACGAAACGAGCATTTGCGCGTTCGTTCAGAGAAGTAGATGCGACAGTGGAACCTTTGCCTAGCTGTCCTGTTGCGAATGCGGTGCCCTGTTGCGAAGGGAATACGATACGTTATTATTTTCAATTATTTCCACTCGAGGGGACGTCGTAGGCTCAACGAGTCATCCGGTTGTTACTGTTTAGGGGTTGTGAGGACTTTGATAGTGATTATACAGAGTGTCCAAAACGAAACCATTCGATATTTATATGTAGGACATGAGCAGGACTGCAAACAAGAGTGTATTAAATAGTACATCTTTGAAAACAAATACTGTATTCTAATGATACTAGGTTTATATAATATGAATCTCCAGATTTTTCATCTAAAGTCTCGCCACTACATCCCCTATAAATTTCTTTGTGTCTTCTTTTATTTACCACTTAGCATCAGTGTAGTATGAAAATTTGAAGTACATCTTTGAAAGCAAATACTGTATTGTACCGATACTTGGTTTATATAATACGAATTTTCAAAATTTGAATCTAAAGTCTCGTCGCTACATCCTCCATAAATTTTTCTAAATCTTCTCTTATTTACCACTCGGTATCAGTTGATAGCATCACCAACTGGATGAAAAATTTCAAATAAATAACAAAAAAGCTAATTAAAAGCCGAGACAGTATTTAACCCACCTAAACCCAAAGAGACATTGCAAGAAACGGAATTTATCCAGTTATCATTAACAGGAAACTGACCAGGTACAATTGCAATGCAAATCGCGTTACCCTTCGAATTCGTCGCGGGAACGGAAAAATAATCTTCGAGACTAGGTAAGAATAGCCGATAGGAATTCCCGCGGATGAGCGCGATATCTGGAATTAATTTTCTCGCGGTTGTCAGGTATTCCAGACTTATCCCGTCTCGTACCACCCCGTCGCGGCTTCCTTTGCTGCCGACGACGGCAGAAGCCAGTACGTCTTCGAAGTGGGTACGAGGTTTCTACTTACCGCTCCTCTCCTAGCCGAGGCTTTAGCAAGCTTTTTACTCGTCCTATATTTCTCCCTGGCTACAAGATGCGCCCCCAACCCCGTCGTGGCTTATGACAGCGGCACCGTGTTTCTTTCGCAGAAGTAAATGTTTTTAATTTCGCCGGGGCCCTCTCCACTTACAAACTGAACGAAGCGACCAACAGAGAAGCGGATAGGACGGAAACGGTGAAACGCGAACGACGCGACCGCTTGCCAACACTCGGACCGGGGCTCGTTCCAGCCCCCGTCTGGGCTAGACCAAACCCAGTTTCGTCGTTCAGCGCTTTTTGTCATCGCGAAAAGTCAACGGGTCGTAAGACGGGAAAGCACCATCCTGGGAAACTGGGGATGTAAGAGACACGGACGGGCTCTGGGGTGGATGAAATCAACGACGCTGGAACGTCTCAAATATGTTCCGAGTAGACGAATAAAAAGCCCCGTCGGGCTTTCGCTCGAATTTAAAGAGACGGATCGAGATCGTGCAAAATAATGAATTGCCTCCGAGAGGACGGTAGTTGCGTCTGACACGTCTCGCGAGTATTTTCGGAAAAACTAAGGAACGCGGAAGAAGACACTCGTAAATTGCTATTGCATGCTGTGATAAATATGAACGACGAACAACGGCGGGAAGTTTTCTCCCCTGTGTGTCGTGGGCGCAACTTTGTTGATTTTCAGCATTTTTTTAAAGTTTCTTTCTATTTTGTAGTAAACGTCTTATTTGTGCCAAGTATTAGTCTGTTGAATGTTTAAGAAAGGGTAAGTGTAAAGTCAAGATCAAGATCTGCTTCGATTCCATGCGAAAGAAAGAAATTATAATCAATCAAACCGTGTATACATTTTCTTGGGCCCTGTATATTCTCGATATACATATGTGTAGTATAACTTCCCTCCAACACACAATTTTTCATTTTTCCTACAATTTTTATGTGCCCCAACAAGGATTCCCCTGACGACAAGCATGTATCGAATTTGCAGGTTTAACGACACCTGGTAAATAGTTTAATTTCATTCGAAAAGTTTCAAGCTACTGATTTTTCCTATTTCATTCGCGGAGTTGCGAGAAACAAGCTAAGCCGCTCGGCCATCTGGCGTTATTATCGAGAAGCAGTAAATTTCGTAAGCCCTTTAACGAAATTCGGTCTGTTCGTTAAACGGCTTACGAAATTTACAACCTTCGGATAATACCGTTAAATGGCTGAAAGCTTAACTTGTTCCTCAGAAGCTTTATTAAGCAAATGACTTCACGTTGCAGTCAATTGCGACGAGCGCAAATTGCGTCTAAGGCGAACATTTGTGGACGACCAACGTTAAAGGTTAGAGGAATCTTCTCGTAGGACGAAATCTTAAGCCAAAATACACTTTATGAGAAAACACTTGTTTTACGCGGAGGACATTTTTTAATCGCAACCCCATTTATGATTTTCATATTTTTCGCAACCCAATAAATATTAAATAAATATATGTATATATTTTGTGATGATTTATTGATTCGGTAACAATATATATACGCCAGAAATCGA
This sequence comes from Hylaeus anthracinus, assembly GCF_026225885.1. Taxonomy (NCBI): domain Eukaryota; kingdom Metazoa; phylum Arthropoda; class Insecta; order Hymenoptera; family Colletidae; genus Hylaeus; species Hylaeus anthracinus. Next base: position 12,276,925 of record NW_026534341.1, on the reverse strand, counting down.
TACCTATCGATCGATTTTGAAACTATATTTTATCACGTATATATATATACAAATTTTGAAACTATATTTTCCACGTGTATATATACATATGTATATATAATACACGTGAAAAAATATAGTTTCAAAATTTGTTAAAAACATACAATCATATAAAATAAAAAATTGCACAAAAAGTTGTAAAATTACATTTATTATAGTTACAAAAATGATATTTCCTATTTTTCATAAAAACTGCATGTCTTGCAATCATATAAATAAAAGAGAATATTAAATATTTTACATTAAAACCTCGCGACCCATAGTTTAAGAAGCCCTGCTATAATCTCATCCCTTAAGACCAGTCATTCGATCGATCATAGCAGAAATAAGTACAAATGAAACGTCGGTAGGTAAGTTCTTCTCATCTATTTATAATTTAAGATTCTCATTCCACGGCTATCGCAACGTATCTCAATCCCTTATCCCGCGAATCGAGAAAAGGTGTATCGAGCGTCCGTCGGAGATGTCCCCGTGTACCTTCGTGGTTCGTGGTCGCCATCGTCCCTTTTCCAGCAGGAAGGACGCGTAGCTTGATACGTCTGACCAGATGGAATTTTTCCACTTTATTTTCCCGGTCCTGCGCACGATATCAAATTCCATTGCCTCCCTCCAGCCAGCCCTCTTCGCCACCCCTACGGCTGGGCTGCCGCTCGTTGTATTTCACACAGACGTGTCCGTTCCTTCTCCGCCTTGGACTCGCGCTGTCGCCTCGGCGAGGATATTCTGTTCGCGCGTTGCTCTCTTTTGCGAGCCGAGAGGGGAAACGGAAGACAAGACAAATAAAGAGCGCACGCGACGACGCGCCTTCCGGAATAACGCGATTATATCGAGCCACCGTGCCAGCAGCCGTCGCTGCGCGCCAGAAATCGATACCTATCGACGGGGAAGTATGAAGTGCGTTTAAATTTGTCGGAAGTCGTAAGTCGCTACCAAAATATATTACTTCGTCGCCGAGGCGAGGTCCCTCGCTTTTCGAGGGAACTTTTGCTAGACTCTAGCGGGTAGCGACGACATCCAAGACGCTTTTAACGCGTTTGGAAACGATAAACGTCGCGGAGATACGCGGAAGGGTAGCCCGTGCCGAGCGATTTATGATTTAAAATAGTGGAATTTGTTTCGTTCCTTTTTGGAGAAGGTCTTCGACGTCAGAGGAAATTTAATGTATATTAAAGTAAATAGTTTTGAAAATCTTGACAAATCCGAGATTTATGTAGCAAAAATCGCGGAAAGTATGACTTCGATAAACGCGGAGTTTAAAAATTGAGTAATACGGAAACTGGTATCATTTCGGGACGAAAATTTTATGAATATTTATCTCTCTTACGCTCTATAACTCGTCGTACTTTTCACATTTTTTAGCATTTGCTCTTAAACTTCAAGCTTGGAACAACATTCATTCCTGATATGATTGTGCTATCATATAAAAGTTTATTTAACGATGGTACAACTATGACGCACAGATTGGCCTTGTGTTGCTCCAACGTTTCACAAGACACACCAACAATCTTCCTGCAATATGAGCAAATATTGATCTCAGTTCAATTTACAAATCAGATTCAGCGAAGAGATAGAAAACAAAAGGTCCAAGGTATCGGCCATTTCCACTAGCATGTACAAAGCAATATTTCATATTGCCTCGCCGTTTCGCCGCGTCCCGTTATCCTCTTCCTGAGTTATTACTTTTGAGAGTTTATGCACACGCAGATGACAAAAGGAATACTCGTATTCGCGCGTTTCTCCATTTTTCCCGTCGCGTACGGTACCGGAAATGGAAATTAGAAGCTACTTCTGACGCGAACGGTGCACCAAGGACGGACGAATCAATATCCATTGAAGAAACGATATGACGCGATAATAAGTTTAGCGGAAGTCTCGACGAGCTCCGCCAGCTCTCGCTTCCGTCCCTATTCCCGTGCGACAGATAAAGCGGAACGACTGCTCGCGAACTCTCTAATCAGAGAGCGTTCTATCAAGTTTGTTCTATGTACTTGATTACGTAGAATGCGAAACGGCAACGTTGTTACCGCCTGAATCGCGATATCGAGGTACGACTTTAATTAAGTCGGATTTATGGAGTAAATATCACGGACGAGGCATACGCGTCCCGCGAACGGAGAGTGGAAACTCAGTCGTGATCGGATTCTCCATAATTTCGCGTTAAACTTCCTGACGACCGTGACGTCTAGTGGACGTTAATTACGAGAGACGATGCGCTATCGACTTTCCAGCAACTGAATCTTCCGTGCGAACCACACGAATGGTTTTGTTGTAGTCTTCGCTGCGGCGACGGACCAAAGTTAAAATTACTTCGTCGCAGACCGCGCTGTAAGCTGGGATACGTGGACTGTTCGATTCGAGCAACGCTTTAAGGTCTATTTACACATATTCGTAACGTGTCAGTTCCGTATCCGTACCGTATCAGTAACATTTATAAGAGGTGGGTTTGTCCGAGAAGAATTCCAGGGGGTGCATTTAACAATATTGGACAATCATAATTTGACAGCTTAGACAAAATTTAGAAATCTACTTTTTGCCGGCTTTTCGGACCAAATACCCCACTGTGTGTTGTAAGCTGTCCGTGAAACTGAAATATCGTTGGAACTGAATACAAATGTCACTGAACGAATACGGATCGTGTCGGTCACGGACCGGTGACGAACGTGTGTGAACGTGTCCATTTAAAAACAACAGGAGAATATTAAAATTACGGAACTGACACGTTACGGATATGTGTAAATGGATCTTTAATTGTAAGTGTATACAGAGTGTCCTAGAATTAGTGCAAGAACCGAAAATGGGGAAGTAACTGAGACGATTCTGAACCGTAATGCTCTTTGCAAAAATGTAGGATGGTCCTTTGTTCTGAATTATTAACGAATAACCACCGGACCAATCACAGCGCCCGAGTAGCGCGTGCTTAGTCCTGGCTCCAGCCAGCCACTTTTGATATTTGGTTGTTGTAATAACTAAAAATTAATGTCCGAGCATACTTAAATTAATTATTAACAGATTATAAGGAAGATTATAAGAAAAAGAAATTGTTCGTTGTGTACACTATTTCAACTATACTCTTACATACTAGAATAAATGGCACAGTATATACCATGATTATAAGGAATATTATAAGAAAAATAAATCGTTCGTTGTACACTATTCCATCTAGACTATTACATACTAGAATAAATGCCACATTATACGATTATAAGGAAGATTATGAGAAAAAGAAATTGTTCGTTCTACACTATTATAATGTACAACAATATCAACTAAATTTGAATGGATATATCGTAGAAATAAAATAAAATTCGTGCGACAAAATGTTAATTCGTCGCATTTTCAATTGGAAAATTGTTCAAAGGAAAGATATAGCCCGACAAAGACGCGATCACGTTTGTCCAGGTAACGCGTCGGAAATTGATACTTCCGGTGTCGTGAAACATGCCCAGAGCGTTTGCAGGCGTACAGCTACCCTTTCGCGTGCACGCTAAGTTTCAGTTTGGGAGTCCTCCGCGATTATTAGTTGGACAAGTAGTTTCCAACATCTCTCGGGAGCGATTCTCAGGGTTAAAGCGAGGCTTGATTAGGCGCGGCAACTTGTTTCCTTCCTGGCTCCTTACGGGAACTTAAACCATATTAAATTGCGCTTAAGTCGAGCACGTGCTGGAAGGACACAGTTCGCGAGGCAAGTGAGGGAAAGTAAGGCAAAGGAGGTGGTCGGAAGACAGAGGGTTGAAGGGCGGCTGCGGACTGTATGAAACGCAGCTACAGGCCGTAAAGACACGAGGTGCTACCGTGTCAAATGAGAAGAAACTTCGAGGAATTTAATAAGCGGGTCCGAATGCGAAAGCCAGGGAGGGTCCAGGCGATTGCAGAGGAGGGGGAGAGGCTAACCAGGCGAACGAGCGAGCGAGTAAATGCGGAAAGATAGAATGAGATATAGCGGCTTGATTCTGTTACAAAGTTACGCGACTTTCTGGAACTGTCCTCCCAGGACCTAATTATGCGGCTGCCGCTGAAGAGAACTCTGCAAATCTACCGGTTCTGCGTAAATATTGTACGCCAGCCGTTGGGGGGATTTATGCACGTTGGCTGCCCTGACACGTTTTCGTCGCTTTAGTAGTAATAATAATAAATTAAACGACTCGAGCATTTCCTTAAGTCCTCGCGATGCATTGAGTTGAGCTGAATGTTCTTGCTGCTTTAGTTAAATTGAAAGACAATTATTTTCTTCATTAGTATCTTTTATTATTTCATATGACCTTTGACCATCTTTCACGTAGCTTCGTTATTCCATCCTTGAAGGATTTGTCAGATTTTTGCAAAATTAATTTTCTCGTAACGAAATCCAAATGTTGTTAATAGCGTGGATATTTAGAGTTCGTTTAAATATTCTGTCAAAAATATTGTCCATTGTTTAGGAGTATAACGCTGCATCTTCTCGTTTAACAGTGTTTTGGGAATTGCTTCGACCGGAGCATGACGTCAATATAAAGCTCGCAATTGGGACTAAAATTATCATCTTCCACCCTTTTGTTGTATATTCGCAACACACTCTCGGCACGGTTTGAGAGCCAAACAACGCCAAACACGGGTAAACTTGAAACCACAAATACCGTCAAACGCGTGTATTTCGTCAAATACACGCATCGCAGAGATTTCCGTGAATAATCAAACAGAAATTACACGTTCAAACAGTCTCAATCATTCGACGTTACATAGTCAACAAAGTTAATTGTATCATACCTACGATATGTAACGTATCACTGGCGCGCACGAAAATCGAGAATCGAGATATCTCTTCGCGTCGCGGACGCTTTCTAAATTCGTTTGGGGATCCGGAGATGATCCAATATATACGTCCGTATACGTATGTGCACCGATACAAACACAATTTAATGATCATCGTCGCGTACCATTCCCGAGGACGAAGTTCCGAACTGGGAGATGCAAGGGAATGTGTTTGACCGTATTAGCCACGGGTGTGTTTGTCGGAAGCAAACGAGCGAAACCTCTAATTATGTTTGGCGTCGATTCCCTAAGTACACCAAGCAGGATCCGCTACAGATCCTGCGTTCGTCAAAGGGGTGTTATGTACTTTTCAAGGCTTAGGAGTATGGCCCGGGAAGTCCAAGAACGTGCGAGTGGCCGGGCACACGAGTGGAAACTAATTTCGATATGTGAGCGAATGTGAATCGATTGAAATACGTTTAGGGATCCGACTAATAAATAATCGTGAATTTCTCGCGTTAATGTAGAACGGTCTTTCGTATTAATATGTATTCGAAATTTCAATAAGAGCCACGTACAATTGCGCATGCGGAGCATCGCGATGCATATGGAAATACCAGAAAATCGATTACGCTGCTAACCGAGCGTACAAACTTTAGTTACCGTTGCAATTCATATTGTACTACTCGAAATAAGTTGAAAACTCGTTACTTTAATTATGAATTTAATTAGATTCTAGCGGATTCTAGGGTATTCTAGCCTACACCGTCAATTTTTAATGCTTTTTGAAGATTTTTTTTAATCTATAAGGAATTTTTATAATGGATTTTGCACATACATAATTTTTTACAGGTAAAAATAATCAAAACTAAACATAGCAGAAGTGATCTTGTACAGTCCCTAGTTAAGAGAGTACTCTTTTATTATACTTCGAGCCTCGTTCTTCGAAGATCAAATGTAGTAGTACTCGTTCCTAGGGTATTCATAGTTAACTAGAATATATTTATTATGCGACTGTCTATGAATTTTGTATTCTTTATATATCATTTATAAAATTCTATACACATTTATCATCTGTGTACCTTTATAACCATAAATTGATTCGATAATTTTATTCACATTTATTATTTCTATTAATCTCTTTATAATCTTTTTCATGTATATTTTCTCTACGATTCTTTCTACAATTAATTCCATAATTCTACACCAATACATTTGTTAAAATATATTGTTTCTATAATTTTATTCGCATTTATTATTTCTATTGATCTCTTTATAATCTTTTTCGTGTACATTCTCTCTACGATTCTCCCTACAATTAATTTCATAATTCTACACCAATCCTAATTCACCTAATTCAAGTCAGATAAATTCTAAGTGCAAAAAGGAGCCTGAAACGACCTCAGAAGTCACCCTAGGATCACACCGTCCTTAAGAGTCAGACTGCACAATCCAAGCAGACCTCCTCCCGTTAATACAACGTAGCGAGTCACCCTATATAAATCAGGCATTCAGTAGAAGTATTACCATATTAAATAAACGGTACTCCTTTCTCTACCGAAACTCGATCCATTCTCCTGAATAGCCGAGAAACGTAATCCCTTAACTCCTACGAACAATGAATTAATACAAATTCCGTGTGGGCATTGCGCTTACCTGTGCCGCGTTAACGTCAAAATTTATGCCCGTTTGAATCAACCTTCGTAGGCCATTATCATGATAAACCAGAAGACTTTCGAAGACATCCTACGAGCCTCGCGAGAAAGAAAAAGAAATTAAAACAAAGGGAGGCCTGCGCGAGCAACAGAGAAATAAATTTCTTCGAGGGAGAAAGTTTCCATGTATCTTTGCTCTCGCAATCCCAGCGAACGTCGCGTGTAAAGTGCAGGTACCGGAAAGGTACGGTTATGTCGAGGACCGTGTCGGTAAAGACGGTGCAAGTGAACAAGTACATGGTCCGTTGGTCTAATCTAAGGCCAAGTTAGGTCGGGTTAGAGGAGACGAAACCTCGCCGGCATTAGTCGAACCAGGTTAGCGTCCTACCAAAAGTTTCCTCCCGAAGTCTCCTGGATATTCCTTGCTCCATCTTCTCCATCCCTCTCCCCCACCTCCCGTCTACCCTTTCGACCCTTTGCTCCTTTTACAACCGCCAACCACGGCTCCAAACAGTCGGCGACCGCATCGACAAATGCCCGGTTATTTCTCACAGTCGCGGCTGGAGGTGTACACCGACAAACGAAAGGCAAACATTTACATATATCCGGCTGACCCGGCCGTTCTGACAATATCTCCGCAATTTGCGCGAGTAACTGCGCGTTAAACGCGCGATTAAACATGACTGGCGCTAACGGGAGACTGCAGTCGTGGCCTCGGCGCCGAGAAATTAATTCTCGGCGTCGCGACGTAAAGACACGATTTTATTTTCCCAGCGAGAACGAGAACGGGATTCGTGTTTCGAATGAAAGTTGCCCGGCGCTGTCGTCAGCGTTGCGCGTATGACGTGCAGAAATTACCGTTTAATCTAATCCTGTTGCGAGAGGTACGGGAGTGCAATCCGAGACTGATTGCAATTAGATGACAAAGATCAATGGGATCACAGGCAGCTTGTAACCTTTGTACGAGCTCTCGGCGAGTATGCACTTCTCCGGTGATCGTGTAACCGGCGATACGAGAGCATGCATGTCGATGTCTCGTGAGTTACACCGGGAATAGTGGGAACGAAATATTGGTTGGGTATCCTGATGTTATTGTATTAAGTTGAATTGGTGGGACAAGTCTAAGGGGAAACATATTTGAGGACGCTCAGAACCAGAGCTGAATAGATCTTCGAATTTACAAATTTGAAGTATCGAACGACGAAGAGCTTTACTTTCGAAGGGAAGTGGATGATTTGTTCAGCGGTTCTTGGACCTAGAAGTTAGGTTACATGTGATTAGGTTGTCCCAAAAGTTTCTTTCGTAATTTGCACTCAATTATTTTGTGTGCCAGTCTTTAAATAAATAGACAATCTAATTTCTTAGATGTTGATGTTGTAATAGTAATGGAGCAAAATGAATCATACACAATTCAATAATGTAACATTAGACGTAAAATATAGTGTATGTATTACTTATTAATAAAACGAAAGAAACTTTTGGGACAACCTAATACATGTGTATTTAGAATAAGACTGGATAAAAGAATGTATTTATTTATTATTATAGTGATTGTATTAACTCCTTGAGGCAGACGATTATAAAAGAGAAATAAAATTCAAGCTGTACTGGAGAACAGTGTCAACAACTTGCTAATGCGTTTGGACTTGTTATACATTTTTAGCGTTAGTTTAGAGTATTTCCACGCGAATGAAAAACTGTAAATAAGATAGTAGCGCTAAGCAAAAGGTGAGATAGTTTTGAACTCATCAAACTTCAAAGAGTTAAAAAGTTTCACAAAGACTCTTTTCATTTTATTCTTGTGCACTGCGTTACTAAACAACACAAAAAAAAATTAAAAAAGTAAAAACATAAGAACATTTAAACATTTCAATTGAAATAAATTTGTTAAATGTACATTCTATTTTCGACACGGATGTTTAAAAAATACTAAAACAAAATTCTACTATAGATTCAACTGTAATAATAATAATAAGCAAAACATACAATAGAAAGATTGTCAGATAACGCTTTACAGAATAAACCCGTGTCACAAAAATGTAACATAATTAGCATAATAAGTTGGCACCGACACGGGTGGTTTCATTTCGCGTGGCCACGACAGATTAATCGTTTCAGTTTAGTCGACAAAATTCGAGATCCGTCGAAACGTTTTTTTAAAATCTCTTAATGCCTGCATAAATCACGTCTTTGGGAGCGCGTAATTCGCAACGTTGAAAACTTGGCCTCTTTGTCAATTTGAACCGAAGTTTCCACGAAAACATATTTTTCAGCTAATAACTCACCCACGACACTTCTACCGAACCTCCCGCCTGCGCATTCATATCCAGAGCTCGTAAATCAAGAAGAGGTCTTACCGCAAGAGTTTCCATTAGTCCCGGAAAAATTCATGGATGACAAATATGATTGTTTTACCGACTCACCTGTAACAGAAGAGAACGAATAAATTTAACTCAAATGAATCATCGCAACGCGGCGGATATTCGTTTAGAGATTGGTTTCATAAAGTCAGTTTACGCTCAATCTGAGACATCTTTATTCCCTTTAGCTAATAATACTCTATCTTCAGATGTTCATCATTTCTCCACGAAAATATACATAACGTAATTTGCATGATTTATTGTGGCATTTAAAAAAAAAAAATTTGTTGTTTTCATCTACTTCGTATGTACCCAGTGAAAAATCATTTTTTTTCTATTTAAAAAATAATGCGATTCGAAGAGCTTATCTCTCTCGAGGGAATATTAGGAGATGTATTAATCATTAACCATTTAAATGACCTGTTAGTATCAACTTCTATGAGAGATGTGACTATTTCGAGTGATAAACAATATTTTTATATGTATTATATTTTATTTCTTGGTACATACTTTCAATAATATTTTCTACCGTGACTCTTCAAGATCTGAGTTTCTCAATCATCATCTGTCAGGATAGAAACTTTCTACCAGTCAACTTTCGGAGTTAGTTTTTCTGATGCCAAGTTTTCGGGGTCAGAAACTTTTAAGCTAGAGCTTCCACGATCGAAACCTTCCACTATTGAATCAACAACTCAATTTCCTCTCCCAAGGCGTCTTTTCTTATTTATCGAATGTTCCATAGACGAATGGTGTCGACCTGATTTGGCCAACTTTAGATATTACGAAATTCTTAACTCCTACAAAGTATGAGTAATATTTGTAGTATAACTAAACAATCTGGAAAAATGAAGTTGGTTACACGTTGCAGGCTATACTATACATTATTATTTAATTACACTCGTTGGATTGAACTTGCATGCATTTTTGTATAGATTTTAGGCACTCTCGTGTGCCGTGGTAGATCTAATGAAGTTGTTGGTTTTATAAACGATCAAACAAAAAAATTGATTTGTTTTATTTTTAACATACACGTACGAAAACGGAAGTATACAGATATATATATATATATATATACTATCGGTCTACTAATAATGTCTACTAGTAATATCGTTTCTTTTACATTAAATTCAAATAAATAAATGTATAATATATTTTCATTTTCAATCAGCTACGTAATCGTCCTCGTTATCGATTTTTGCCTCTTAGTGTTCAAATTTTCAATACCTGATCGATAAAAATCATTTGGGACACACAGCGGGTTGATAAATAATAAACAAGTATTGACATTCGTAGGAACGACATTACTTTCCCGTCCTTCTAATAATATAAAAAAAAATAAAGAGCACGACCAAATTATTATAGAAAGTATCCTCAGAGGAAATCAGTGCCAACAATCGCTCGCATCGATACGCGTTTTTTGTAAGAATATGCCATTCTTATTTTGCCCCCCTCCCCTCCACCCACCCACCCACCCCTCCTCCTCATCTCGTACGTTTTCGCAGGGTATCCCCATCGAACGAAGAGGAAGGATTCAATAACGGAGTTCCATTTTCTCCCTGGATGTTTTGAAAAATGCCGGCTGGGATCACGATACCGTCGTAACGGTGAATACAACGGGATACGTCTTACTATTTCGTAGCCGATGTACGCGCCGCGACGGAACGATACAATTGCCGACGGGGCCGATAATGGAACCGAGCGAGAAGGACGGAGCAGGGAAGGTAAACAGGACAAGGCGTCGTATCGTATAAGGGAAACGGGCGAATCGGCGTGAATCAATCATATGCAAAACAGCGTGTCGATAAATCTCGCCGGGGCAATAAAATCGTATCAATCAGGCAGAAGTAAACGGGCCCGGCGGCTTTTTCCCTCCCTTCTGCCGACACCCCGCCGCACCGAAAGTTTCCTGAAAGCATGAAACCGACTCCTCGTGACGAGAAAAGACAGTACGAGGACGGGACTATGTTTGAAAATGATTTAAGACGAAGGTAGATCGAATCGAGTTGTTGCAAACCAAAATTTGATTAATTCTGGAGACTTTGATTTTGTGAATATAATTATAATTTTCACGTCACTTCAAATTCTATTCCAGGTTATGAAAAGGTTATGAAAATCCTTTTGTTTTATATACTAGTATTTTATACAGCTCTGCTATTATAGTAAAATATTCTAGTGAACTAGTGTACTATTTATTTTATACACTTTTATACAGAAATTTATAATATTGATATTTCGAAACACATTTTGTAATTTTTATTTTCGCCCTAACGATACTTTGTGATGTCCAGCTTCAGAATTTTATTACTTTCATCAGTACTCGGTATAAGAAACATCTACTGGTCGCGAATATGTTAAATAAAAATATTGTAGCTTTGGGATCCTTCTCTCTTCGGACATCATTTTCCAACACTTTCAATTTTTATAATTGACTGTAAATGTCGGATGAGTAAACTGCAAATACGAAAAGGTTTCACCTTGTCATTCTCGATATGATATTTTTAAACATTCAACCGTTCGAGTGACACGGCTCACGGGGTTAATATTTGTCTGTGTACAATGGGTATTTCTACTTACACGCATAGGCTATGGAGACCGTTCATTTTAGGAGGCCATTTCGTTTTAATTCGGTATCGAATTCATTTCCTTCTTGGTCTAAACATTTTCGGTTAAAAGTTTCGACCGCTACAAGCGAGAAAATCGATGGGGCGAATATAGGGAAATGACTGGGGAGCGAAACCAGTAAAGAGAAAGAAGTACGGAAAAGTTTCGCGGCTCGGTCGAACGCCTTTCGCACGTAAGATACGTGCCAACGAAGTTGTTGTATCGAGGCCGAATGGTAACGTGTATCCGCAGGAAATCGGGAGCGACGAATCGAGAGGGCGACCGCTTCGATTTCCTGAATGGGAGAAAGATTTCTCAATGTGTCGATGTCTAGCGCTGGGAAATGGTGATTGACGTGCAAAGAAATAAAACTGAAACGTGAGTATGTTGTCTGGGTACCCATTCCGAATAGCGTATCAATTCTTAGTATCTACTTTTAGTGTTTTGTTCTGGTAAAAGCTGGATAGTATCGTTGGTGTTAGAGTTTTCATTGGCTTTTATTAATATTTCTTGGAGAAACGTCAAAACGTTTTGGTCAACACATATTGTGTTTTGACTCTGCTTTCCTGAGTAATCTTCAGATTCTTAAGACTACTACGTATGTATCGATGATTAAACATAGTTATTTGAAAATAAATATTCGAAAGAAAAGGGTATGTTTGTCTAATGAAAAGTCTGCTATGCAAGATAAATTGAAATCATTATTTGAATATAATTATTTAAAAGAAACGGTTATGTTAGTCCAGTCAAAGCCTGTTATATCTCTTATATAACATATATCTTGGAAATAAGGATATAAATATATCTTGGAACAAATAAATAAACAAACACAAAATAGATCAAAACTAACAACCTCATATGAGAATTTAAGTTATATGTAAATAGTAATGTTACACAAACATCGTGATGTTTATTGAGTCTTTTGAAACGTCTCTTTTCTTCTGTCTCGCTTTATCTCTGTCGAATTGATTAGCAAATATCGAATTACCTACATTGACTTGACGTCCCGTGTCTATTTTTATGGATGCTACAGACTCCCTCCTTTTTAATTCATTTTCGTGAGTACTATACACAATCTTCGATTCCGTCTATTCCTGTAAGAGTACGATTGACGCTCAACTCCACCACTTTTTTTTGAGCTAAATTCTGTGGTATACATAATTAAACCTTGCAGTGAGCGAACGTAATCGTGGATGACCTACATTGTAACTTATTTCGGTTATCGTTACGTCTTGCTTTGTGAATATACGTACATAACGATATACGATAAGTATTTCTCAAAAACCACACTTTGGATCACACTCTATTACTCTTTTCAAGATACATATATACATTGTACATATATTCTCATTACATTCATTTTTATATTAAAATGAAAGGTTGAATTATAGTAAATATTCCGACAAGTTCCACTAATACAACTGGTATTCTCTATTATTCGTTACAAGATATATACATTGTACATATATTCTCAATAAATTCATTTTTGTAGTAATATAAAAGGTTGAACTATAGTAAATATTCCAACAAGACCGTTGTAAAACCAGAATCTTGTAATCTCGGATCTGTGTACATCTATGAACAAACAAACCAAATTTCAAAAGTGTGCATCGAGTTCAGAGAAAAGTGATGAAAATTGGCTCAAAGGTGATAGAAAAAATAGCACCCCCTTAAGGGGGTATCCTGAATTAGAAGGTCTAAAAAAAGCTGTTTTTCGTGAATTTTATTAGGATGGAAAAAAATAATTAATTCCATCGATCTTTTTATCCTATTCTCATACATATTTGAGTAATTTGTATAAATTTTTTCAACAAGAAATATTCAAATTGAGTCGACTGCAAAACACATTTGTAGAACACCTCACAATTAAAACCTCCTATCGGCGGGAAAGATGCAGATTGTAATTTTGGTTTGACACAAAAAAAAACCAAAAGATATTTTCATTTTCATACATTTTTCTTCTCTGTGAACTAAGAAAATTCATACATAAAAAATTTTAAACAACTTTTTTATCAAGTTAAAGTGATTTTTTTCACCCAAAGAACTCGTTCTTTTTTTCAAACTTGTAGTAATTTCACATTTCACCATTTTTGCGGGTTTTTCTTAGTTCACATAGAAGAAAAATGTGTGTCACATTCGACTCAATTTGAATATTTCTTGTTGAAAAAAATTGTACAAATTACTCAAATATGTATGAAAATAGGATAAAGAGATCGATGGAATTAATTATTTGTTTCCATCCTAATAAAATTCACGAAAAACCGCTTTTTTTAGACCTCCTAATTCAGGATACCTCCTTAAATCCTCCCGATGAACCGGCACGCCTAGCAATAATTCACTCTGAGATCGACGAGAGCCGCGGGGTCGGAACAGTAATCATTTCAGCCGCTGATAAGCGACGTAAATAATTACCCGAGGCGTGATAAGATCGCAGGACAGTCCGCGGGACCGTTGTAATCTTTAATAAAATACGTCCCGCGATACCCTCAATCCTAGTGAGCGACGAAAAACGCGGTTACTCGTTCTCGCGTTCATTTCTGGTGGCTTTCCTCGCGTCCTGCGAGCCAGGCCAGGGCAGTAACTTTTAATTCGCGTGCCCGACGCCGACCAATCTGTGTCGTGCGCGCTCCTATTACTCCTGATAAGGTCGGGGTAATTTATTTACCGAGCAAGGGGGATGCCATCACGCGACTGCGTCTTTCTACCTTTCCTCCGGCCATCCGGAACAGACGTAAAAGAACGTGGCGGATGCGAAGGTAGGACTCCTAGCGGCTACACAGTCGACGTCGACGGTCGAGCCAGACGTATAGGAAATAAAAACTTAACGGCTGTGTGCAGGGAGCGTTATTTCGCGGACGGGAAAATGAAAAGTCGACGCGCACCGGCCGCCTCAGACTTCTCGTTTTATTATCGCGATCAATCGGGACGGAAAGAACAAGGATCTTACCCGTTTCGAAGACCTCATGCTGGTTTATAAATCTTATTTCTTCTTGGTCTTTTTTCTTTTTTTATTCACCACGTGGACGAATGAATGTGGTATCAGTATCGGTATTTATTTTAAGGTTTTCAGTTCAATATTATATACACTGAAATGAATGCGGTAGACACGGAAGAGTGGGAACCTTTTAATTGTACTAAAAACAAGTAATACAATTCAAATATCACGAATATAATTAACTATGGAACGATACTATAAAATATAATATAATTACAAAACGACTGCATCGCACAGAATTGAAATCAGAAAATCTGGACTGGGAAGCGTTGAATCTACGTTGTATTTTCGATACCGTTTGAAAAACAAAGGACTTAATCCTTTCACTAGATTTCCAACTCAGCTCTATACGTACGAAAATCACAGCATTATCTCCTTTCTCAACCGTACCTCCGTTGCCTCTGCACGATATAAACAGATAAAAGAGAAACTTTCCCCAAGAGACGAAGAAATTGAAGCCCGAACCCATCGCTGTTACCCGTTTTCGTCGAGCCGTCGGAGTTGCTCAAAACCGCCCGGACAGGCGAGCAATTGCCGGACAATGAGAAGTAGAGTGACGTACGAGACCAGAAAGTGTTCCTCGTCCACGTGACGTGATCGATGATCCTACGCAAGACATTGGACCTCTCTTCCGCCCCCCTCACCCGCCCCAGACACGCGGTTACTGCAAATTGTATTCGCGGCTCGGTGCCGTAAGCCGCACCACCGCGGAATATTGCCTTCTCCTTGAATAGAATACCAGCCGCCATAAAAGCTTGATGGATTAAGGGTGACAAGCTCAGATTAAACGTCTTCTTTTGGCCGTCGACGCGCGTACAATATCGTCGCGGAGATCGTAACGCGGTGATTGCGCTCGCGCGTGAATAAATTTCGCGCTTGGTCGTTCGCGTGTTTTCGCGCGATCCCGCAAAGACGCTCTATCGATCTCGCGTTTCGAGGAAGAGGCGAAGGGCGGTGGGAGGGGGAGGAGAAAAAACTGAGCCGGAAGGATAGGGAATAATAGAAGACATTATCGAGCAGCCCGGGACAGGATATGACATCTCTTCGATTACGATTCAGAGGCATGGATAAAGGATTTGCAGACGCGCAAAGAAAGCCCGGGACGAAGGTGGAGAATGGAGGAGACGGTGTTACGAGGACGACGACGACGCTCGAGGAGGACGAAGACGAGGAGGGCGCGATCGTCCCTTCGCCGTGAAAGAATATACCTCGCGGCAGCTCGAAAATCGCTTTCGTCGCCCCGACACTGTTGAAATTTCATTACGTGATATTACGATTGCTAAAACTGTAGTCGTCAAAGTGTAATAAAATCGAGGACACCGGCTGATATTCGTCACCGTATTCGAGAGATGGCGAATTCGAAGGTGAATTGGTTCCGCGGGAGGAGATCGCTGAGATTCTTCTTTCTGGAAACGTTTACGTATTATCGTGGCCCTTTGGATATTTTCCCTTTGACGAGCATTTCTTCTGCACGGGCAGATGAAATTCTGGGGAAATTAACCCCTTCCCGTACTTTGACGAGTCTGACTCGCGATGAAGATTTTGGCCCAAACGTGAATATTACGAGCCAGGCTCGTAAACAAATAGTCGGGCCAAGCATAAACATGAGTTTCCGGCCTTAGTTTCGTCGAGCTAAATGGTGCGGGAAGGGGTAAAACGTGACCCTTCTAGATATCGAGTACAGTCGTTACAGACGCATCAGGGAATGATAATCTGCATGAATGAAGGAGAAAATCAAATCTGTAGAAGCATGAAACAAATTCGTGTACCCTTTGCGAAGGAAGGGATTCTATGGAATCGTAACAACAAGCAATAAGGGAATGAAATATATATTTCGAAAGCAACTTAAGAAACTTACGTTATTTTACTGGTGGGAAACAACACAGGACAATATATAAGGATACATTTGATCAAGTCAACATAAAAAATCAAACGACTCTCGTTGAAATTTTTGAGTCCTCCAGTAATTAATTTGTAATAAATTTAAGTTAAATTTCAGTAATAAATTTATTTAAGGAATATACAGCGCAGGTAAGTATTTATATTAAAATCTATATTGATAGAATTTCTTTACAATCTGTATTCTTCCTGTTTTCCGTGAGTAATAAACTCTAATATTGTTGAATATTAATTATAAATAATATTTCCACAATTTAACAGCTCGCATACAGAGAAGCCTACAAAAAAACCTCTCTAGTTTATGATAAAAAAAAATATAGCATTGAATATATGAAAATTTTTAGGAACATAAATAACTGCGATTAGGATGTTATTTTTGTCACGTACTCCATGACTGACCAAAGAGTGGAATTCGTCACTATTAGATGATGATTGCCACTTCACGAGTTAGATAAAACCCGACCAAAATTCTCAGAAATAGAAAGGACTTTCATTATTTCTTTAAGACTGGCCTAAGTAAATTTGTTTCCGAAACATGCTTTACCCACTTTAAACGTCTCGAAGTGGCCTTATCTCAGCTCGATACGTCTTCGATTCAAAGAGTACATATAGTTTTTAACACGTGGCTCGCTGCATGATTCACTTGAGATTCTAGCACAAGCAATTAACGTGAGGCAACGGTTTAAAACCGTCGTGACTGGAGAATGGCTGAGTGGTACTTATAAGGAAAGTACGCAAACAGTAACTCGAGTTTCCGAATGAAACTTAATAGAGACGAAGATCGTCGTCAAAGTAATGTAATCTGACCAAAATTAGCGGAAGTCTTCACTGCTAGATTGTTTTGTACCGCCATATCGGTCCGCTATTTTGAATTTATAAATTCTGAATTCAGATGTGTCAGCAGCGACTCTGTAGACTAGAACTACTGTATACCAAGTTTCATCCAAACAGAATCACTTTTTACAATTTGTGTCAACATATTGGGTCCGCCATTTTGAATTTATAGATTATGAATTCAGATTTAGAATCAGCGACCCCAAAAACCTCTGTATACCAAGTTTCATACAAATCGAAGCACTTTTTCGATTTTCTGTCTCCATATTGGTTCCGCCATTTTGAGTTTATAAATTAAAAATTCAGATTTGGAATCAGAGATTTCGAAAACCCTTTCCAAGTTTCATCCAAATCGTTCGAAAGGAAAAATAGCTATATTTGAATCTCTTCTCAAATAATCAGAGGGATTTTCCATCCAGGAAATACTACAATATGTACTACTATTTCTAAGAACTCAGAGGGGTTTTCCTTCCAGGAAATACTACTACTATGTTTACTATTACTTCGTGGAATTGCATCGGCCTTGCAAGGACGTTGTATAACGCTGGTCAATCAATCTACATATTACTATTAAAGTGTTGATTAAATAGGAAAGTTTGAAGTGTCGTAACTCGGCGTAGAATTGTCCGATTCCATTCTAACAAAATGCAAATTGAAGGGTAGAATTTTTACTGGCCAATACATAGTTATTGTCATTCTTAAATACTCTTAACAATTGTTTTATTTATTGCTATATCTTATTTATACGACTATACTTCACATTATTTGCTTATGCGCATAGTTGCACTGCTTCAGGCACCATTGTATATACTACGAAAGTAACCGTTTGTAACTTTATGAGACAATAAATAAACAAACTCATTTCCATACCTCTGGTTGCAGACATTTCAGAAATCGACACCATGACGTTTTAATTTGTCGAACAACATTGGCAATTGAACGCGCACTCGGCTACGTTACAAAACAAAACACCAGTACTGTTCAAACAAAACAGACGCACAATAGTACCGAAAACATGGCATTTCTCCTAAAATTTTTAATCAAACAACCGAATTCATCTGCGATACGAAAAACACGTTGTAGCAAGAATATAACCGAACCGAGTTTCGAAACAGGACTAAATGATTTACACGCATGCACTAGTCGGTTTAAAAGATTCAAGTGCCACGGAAAAAGCGCATTCGTTCGTCACACCAGCTGAAGTTCGTTAAAATTTCGAGCATCGAAATCTAATCGAACGTATGGACGGATGACTCTCGCTTAACGTTGCTAGTGATGCTTATGTGTGCATGAACCGAGGACATTGAACTCAAAGAGCTTTTACACACATCATATAGAAATTGGGATAAGACAGAAGATACAAAAATGGAATGAATGTATCGTTCTGAAGTAGAATTTGTCCCAAAAAATTTTTAATTAACGTAACACGAATTTTAAAGTTGGTATTAACAACAGGCGCAATGCTTATGAAATATTGTCATAGCCTCTTAATATATAACTCCTTTTATAATAAATGCAAATTGGATAAAACAGAAACTACAACAACGGATGAGAAGTATCGTTCTCAGATTCATTTTATTTCTTAACTTTTA
Organism: Hylaeus anthracinus; assembly: GCF_026225885.1. NCBI lineage: Eukaryota > Metazoa > Arthropoda > Insecta > Hymenoptera > Colletidae > Hylaeus > Hylaeus anthracinus. The sequence continues at coordinate 12,258,222 of NW_026534341.1, read as the reverse complement.
TGATTGTAGCATGAACATGAACTTGTACGTGTCAGTAGCAGGTTTAGTGCAATGTTGACATAATCGCTTAACCCGTTCGTTCCTACAGTTTCAGGCAATTTATATTGTTATTAGAGTATCAGCTGTGTTTTTTTACCAAGTATTATTCTTTGAGCTCGGTACGTCTCATGTAACTGGAGATGAGTGAAGTTTAGAAAGGAAATATTCCAAATACTGTTTTAAAGAAAAGCTAATATATTGCTCAAATAAAATAATATATTAAATAGAAAATTAAAAAAAAAAGTCAACACAATTTGCATTTACATCACCCCCTCTCCGTGAGACAAATTGGACAAGAAAAAGAAAATTCTTCAGAGGTAACCTTAATAAAATATTTGAAGAAATTCTCTTACAACTTCATTATATATATTTTCAACAAAGCAAACTAATTTGCATTATAAAAATAAGTATGCTCACTACATCTGGGTTGGAACACAAGGACGTTAATTGATGTTGAATAAGATACTTAACAACATTAGGAAATGTAACTGAAATAAATATTACAATTGAAATTCAGTACCAAAATCTTGAACATTACAGAACATTTCATATATTCCTGAACACATTTTTAACATCAAAATGAATATCACGTTCTTGCTGTCCAATTGGTGGCAAAGAGGCCAACTGCATTACCGCCGGAAGACAGCTACGTTATGAGCAGCGGGTACACGAACACGTTTTTAAGCTTCGCATCTTGTCTTACTAGAACTTTGTACCGACACAGAGGAGGCACAGAGCAAGCCTAAACATTCGTTTCAATGAATTTTTCAGTCGCAGTTTTCGGGGGATCCCCTTATCGTTTTGGTGTCGCGCGCAACGTGACCGACGAAGTTCCAAAAGAGATCGTAACGCTGCACGTGGTAGGAATTACAATTCACCACTGCGTCATTTAAAATCCGCGATTTACAAGTATTCCTGTTGAACCAATTAAATGAAGGTTGGGTAACAATTATATTAATTTCAATGAATTCAATCCAATTGATTCTATAACTTTAAAGTTATATATCCTAGGTGTAAATTAAAGTTTATTATTTTTAATGTTAACCTCTTATTTCTTTTCTTATTAATTTTATTTTAAATTGGTTGCTGTACGAATGTTTCTTACAATCGACTGTGTATTGTATTTATCAATTGAATCTTTTACCAGTTACATAAAAATTGTAACATTACTGACGATTATTTTTGTGACTATTCTTTCTTATTAATTTTATATGCCGTTAGATGAAAGCTACATCTGTATTTATGCATTCTAGAATATTTATTTGGGTTTATATTATAAAGGCAATTTGAAAAAACAATGTACATTATTTCATCGCATTTCTCAACTTTTTCTTTTATGGAGTTAATCGATTCGTGCAATGAACAGCTCAATTGTAGGTCTATGTAAATTTAAAGTGACTTTTACGCGTACGTTCGCTTATCCAGTAGCGTCGTATTTGCGATTCGAGCACCCGCACAATGGAAGCATGCTAACAAAAGGCATATCGAGAGAAAAATTGGTTAATAACCATCGCGAGGATAGGAGCAGTCGTAGAATGATTGAAACAAACGTGCGACAGAATCTAGCCACGAGAAGAATTCCAATATCGTTTCAAAGCGAAGGCGGCGAATTTGCATACGAACCGAATACGATCGTTTGCATAAACTTGACATTTCGGAAACCCCGTGGCGTTAATCGAACGGGCCGTTTCGCGCTCGAATTTCCGCGTATTTCACCGATCGAAAGTTATCGCGTCTAGGATCCACAACACTCGCACCTTACGATCGATCTGGCCGTAAATTCGACCGCGCGGCCACGAAAGCACCTAGTGTACATTTTATTGGCATTTTCACCGTCAACAACGCTGACAAAGATTGTATCATCGGGCCATCCTTTACGCCTGTCTCGGCCGTTTTTGTTTCACCGCGTCGTGGGACAAGAAAGCAGAGGCGACGAGAGAAATGGCACAAAAGGGACCGAAAGCAATCGCGAACGGGGCGCCTCCGTTCTTACTTTTATTCCAGCTCGTTTTGCAATAATCCATTTCGGGACGGGGATCCACGGGGCCCTCCATAAAACGCTAACCGATGCGCTTATTTACGGCGGCGAAAATAGTAAATTATCGAATCGACTGCGCGTTGACGATCCCGGGACTCTTTCACGGGAACATTTATTAGGCGCGAAACGACGGTGCATCGGAAATTAATGGTGGATCCGGACCCAGAGGTATCTCGGATATAAAATATTTCGGACGGTGGGGGCCCATCGTTAACGCGGCACTACCTAGAACTGGCCTATCTCGTTAGAGACTCCGTCGTTAAGATCTCCGGGACATCGCGTGATCTCCCGACTCGCGTTCAAACTTTTACCCAATTAGGTAATCGATCGCTCCGGCCCGATGGATCGGATACGCGCTCGATACCGATCTCCGTGATTTTATAAATCGAGAATACACCCGCTCGCCGCGACAACGATCGAATCGACTATTGGCCCGAATTCTGGCTCCGCTCGACACACTGCATGGAGTGTTGGCATATCGCAACGTGAATACTGTCTTGGACAATTTTTTATCTGAGTTTTGTAACCAACCAGTTGATGGATCTTCAGAGAGAAATAGAAAAGACTTTATCAAATTTGATTTCACCAGGGAGAAACCACGTTTGAAGACCAAATATTAAGTGTCCTTCGTGAATTTTTTTTATAGAGAAACATTTTCTTAATTTCTGTTTAACTTTGACAATATTTTACACATATTTCAAGTACATTTGGTCATTTTTTCGATTCATTTCACACAGAAATCTTTGATATATCCACTGTCACTTCTATATCTATTGCAAAAATTTGTCTAATTTAAATGAATACTTCATGTTACTTCATGCTTCCACTATAAATATGTACGTGAATAAATTGCACATGTATATATTTACAATTACAAATTTATTTTGAAACATGAAGCATTCATTTAAATTAGGTTTTCTTCAATAAATAAAGAGGGTACGAATATTTATGAGACTGACTATTTCCTTGTCTAAACAAAATCGCTGTTCATTTGTGCATTAAAATCCAAAGAAACTTTTTCACCAGCTCGATATATCATATATTTTTAACCGACTTCGTAAAGGAGAAGGTTACTCAATTCGACATGTTTTTTTTTTTCTTTTTTTTTTCTTTTAATGTATGTTACTCGATTACGCCCATACGGCTTGGTCAATCGGGATGAAACTTGTTGTATGTTGTAGAGCATGTATCCGGGGTGGTCCCATTACCAAAAAATTTTGGGACTTCTCATTTTTTACCCGTCGTTTTTGCAAAAAACCGAAAAATTTTATATTGCTTCTTATTCCGAAACGAATTGATCAATCGGATTGAATCTCCTTGCATCTGGTAGGGCTTCGTTGCCTCTTAAAAGCTTAAAAAAACATTTGACCTACTTCCATTTTTTACCACTTTGTTGCACTTTTTACCGCAAAATTGTACTATTTCACGTATGTCCGGCCTGAATTCGATGAAATCGATGAAACCTCTTATATTTTGCTATCAGACTCGTTTTCGAGGTGATCACTCTGCAAAAATGATTTTTCTTTTTGTTTATAACTATTGTTATTGGAAAATTCCTAGTTTTTATGAAACTCGTTTATTTTTTTTTTTTGTTTTTTTTTGTACATAATATCTACCACCATCTTCTCAACCAGTCTTTCGTACCTACATCGACCATACTTCTTTGTCGTCTTCTTAAACGCTATTTCAAACGAACTTAATACACCTTGAGCTCAAAGTGGACGAAAGAATTTATTCAAGCACTCGCCAGTCACCTAGTTCATTAACATTCACCACTTCCTCGTTCCAGTCCTATCCATACCAAGGACTCATACATTTCCCCTGTAACGCGCTGTAACGAAAGTTATCGCGATTATTATTGGCTGGACTATTAAAGTTTTCAGATGTTCACATCACGACGACCATAAAACGACGCGAAAACCGTCCGTGGGCCCGTTCGCGTCGCGGCCATGAAAAGAAAATCTATTCGCGCGCATCCTTAAACAGAACGTCATAATCCCCCGTCCTCCCCACCCTCGCCCCCCGATGAATCCTTCCCTCGCGATCCAAGCTGCCGCGCGCGGATCCCGCGCCGATCCCGACGCTGGCCGCGGGCAGTAACGATCGCACAATACCGGAGAGCCCTTATTTATAGGGTAGTAAAAATTTAAATAAATTCCCACCCCGATCACGACCGTGGCGTAGGGTACGCCGTGGCGGCGGTTATTTATTCACTTAATGCAAGCCGGAGCTGTTTCGCCGTCGCGTCATTATTCGATTTTCGGCGAAGTTTTACCGTCCCTGGGACCCACGGTTCGCGGGTCCCGTAGACGAGCGTCCAGTAGTAAATTTTCACCCTTCCCACCCGAGCTGTAAATTTACCATCGCCTTTCAATAGGGCCACGCCAACGGAAGGACCGCTATCGCTGGAGGACCACCACCCTCTCCACTCGCACTCTTCTCTCAGCGGACAGGCCCTGCCATTCGTGGGAAACGTTTCTGGAAATATTTACAGTGGGTCGAAAAAAATATTGGCACGCTCGCTTCTCTTGAAATATCGTCGGGTATTAAAGCGGTATATTAACACCTGTTGCTACGAGGAGTCTATCAGTGGGATTTTTAATTGTGGTGAGCGCCTACTAGAACCTGCTGACTGTGCTGTTGATTGTCCACTTGATGCATAGCTTTTATGTAGCATATATAAATGATATACAAGTGTTACATGTATTACTGGATTTAGTATCACGTGAAATATTTGTACGTGCAATCAAAAATTTATTGAGACCAGTCATTAAATCGATCACGGTCGAAATAGAAATAATTGTCGGTAGGTAGAGTGTTTACACGCTCACTACCGGGTTAATACTATTGAACATTTCTACCGTGATTAAGTTTTGTTTACAGACTATTGGAAGCTACATAAACAAAGATTTATTGTGGTATTTATTTTTGTACCTGCATCGACGTTCAAGAATTTCATTTGAATTTATTGTTGTTGATATCTAGCATTCATAATTAATTGTTTAGTTCTTTAGCGGAAACGACTGTTACCCATATATCGGTGACCTGACACTGTCTGGGCCTACAGATTTCTTTCTCAAAATTCGACACGACATTCTTGAAACGTGTATCTTCCGAAAAATCCCCAAAAAATAAAATCACTTTGTACAAATATTTACCATCGCTGTGCCTCATTAACACACTAATTCCCCACATACCGAAAGACAACCTACATCTCTCTCTTTTCCTCTATCGTCCTCCTTCCATTATTCCCATTTCACCTCGGGGCCTTTCTCTTCCCCCTCCGTACAGTGTCTTGCTTCTGTTCATCGACGTCGAACCGCCGCTTTCCTTTCGTTTTATTAGTTTTCGCCGCAATGGCGATCGCACGGTCCCCGAGCGATGGTGGCGACGACGACGGGGCCTCACGGTGGTGGTGGCGATGACGACGGGGCCTGGTAGTGGTGGCGGATACCGGTGGACACCCGTGACGGTGATACGACGAAGACGTCGACCGGTGGTTAGCAGGAGGCGCTGGTAGTGGCGGACGAGTCTTCGGCGCGGGAAAGAAAACGCCGCGATGGTAGGAGAGAATTCTCGGCAAGGCTGCGAATTCACGGGCTGGGCGTGGACAATATTTATGTCCGCTTCCTCCGACCGTTATTATTCCTCGTTTTTTCCCTCTCGTTCCGCCGCGGGAATCCGTGTTGCGTCCCCGATTTTCTGCTTCGTTTTTCCTTTCGGCGAGAACCCGTGTTCCACCGCGTCGCGAGCTCCTTCTCGCCACTGGTTCAACTTTGTCTACTGAAACGACAGCCTTTCGCTGTCTAGACTCTACGACGGCTCGGTAACGTTGTATTAAACCTCATCGGTTAGAAATAACTCGAGAGAAAATACCATTAACCACTGACTATTAATATTGGTGGAGACTAGAGCTGAAGAGAATCTCAAGTGTCCATTCTACGTGAATTGGACAAGGGGAGGGTTGGTTGTTGCAACGTCGAGTCTCCTGGCTGGATTTCGCTAGGAAAAGGATGTTCAGCAGTCCTCTGTTCTCTAAAGATTATAAGTGTTAAGATACCCCAGATATTTTTAGGGAAGAAGTTAAATCTGCAATGGTGATGTATAGACTGCGGAAGTTTATGCAAATGCATATTTTTATAGGAAATAGTTAAAAGAATGGGACGTAGACAGAAATTTGTTTTGAAATTAGAGTGGTATAAAAATATATTTTTTATCTTGCATATTTTGCATATTTATGTTTAAAAACATTATATTGCAATAATATATCGCATATGTTATTTATCGTGCTTATGTGAAATATCTATCTCGACAAATTAATTTCGTCTATCATCATACTTTCGTATCATAATTGTGTAGTGTTTACACAAATACAGGCTGTATGATACCATATTTCTGTAACCTTGTGTTGCTAATCGACCGTTAGGTGTGACAGTTTGTATTTCGAATTCGAATACTTTAGTTCAATTATCGCAGTTAATGTGATATCTGTGAAGAAGTGAATATATTTAAATGTCTTTTAATTCTCTAAAAATGCCAAAAGTTAAGAAAAGTAGAAGAGCATTAATGGTAAATTGGATAAAAAACGATTTCAATTTTGTTATTAACGATAACGACAATAATGATAATGATGACAGAAGCAATCATTGCAAAATTTAGAATAAAAATGTGAAAGAAGGATTTTCTACAGTAGGGTTTTCTACATTATCAAAAATTTCTAATATTTTAAATAACGAGGACATTCAAGGACCAATACGTGTGCCGGAGCAATGTTGTTCTAAATTTAAATACGCACCGATTACTTCGTGTGACGTAGAGCGATCGTTCTCCGCGTATAAATTAATTTTGACAGACAAACGCCACCAACTAACACCATTAAACTTGGAAAAAGTGCTCATAATTTATTGTCACGGGAATTATAATATACCAGAATAATTGTGAAAAGTATTTTATATATGTGTACATAGCGAATATTCTGTAACATACTAATATATTACTTATTATACTACATTTTATTCAAATTTTTCGTGGATATTTTGCATATTTTTCATGGATATTTCGCATATGCATGTTACATATTTATCGTACATAAACTTCCGCAGTCTAGTGATGTATTAAACTTTATCAGTTATAAATAACCTAAAAGAAAATAGAATTAACTTTTCTGGGGCCAGAGTTGAATAGAGCTTCAAGTACCACATGAATTGTACAACAATGAAAGAGTTAGTTGTTGCAACGTCGAGGCTCCTGGCTGGGTTTCGTTAGAAATCTCTGTTCTCTGGAGATTATAGGTGTTAAGGATACCAGATATTCTTGTGCATTCTACGTTGGACACGCACTACATTTTCTGAGGAAGGGTTAAATTCCTTATTGTATCGTATTGAGCTTTTCCAAATAGAATTGCAATTTTCTCTTGTATATTGTAATTGTTATTATTATGAGATAAGTTTCATCGGTATTATTTACTTCGCTTTTGTACTAAGAACCGTTTAGAATAAAGACACTCGCGATCTAACTATTACCGTAAACAGTCATTGAACCCTAAATTCTACTCGTATTAATCTTCAGTTAAAAACCAAATGTCAACTACGAAATATTTCGAATTGAAAGTTCTGAGAAGTTTGAAAATTGTATATAATAATATTCTTTTCCTTAGCAACAAAAACATCACATTTTATTACCAAATTAATAACTTAGATTGTACACTGAATTGAATTTTAGCGCTCGGGAGAGAGCGCTCTAAATTTGGCTGACCGTGAATGGGTTAATACTACTGCAGCCTACGCCTACTAGCCGCTGTCCACGCTCTACTCATTGGTAATACTATGTTCTTCTTAATCGGTCACTGTTTTCTCTTTCTTCCTGTAACTCGCTTATGGTTATCAGGAGATTAATCGACCCCAGTCCTGACTTATTTAATTTCATTACATCCGAGATTATTGACAGTTAGAAACGTGTAACCAAGGCCAAAGAGGTTAAAGTAAAGGATTACCTAAAATGATAAGTACTAATTCAATTAAGTCAACGAGTTATTAACGAAATAATGAGCCTGGGGTTCCTAATTGCTCACGCCCAGCCTACCCCGATGCTTCCCAGGCTTCTTTTCATCGCGTCATACTTAGGAGAGGCCAATATTTGTACAACATACTTTTTCAATATGTCGCGATTATGTTAATGTTACCAAGAAATGTTTTACTTATTCCTTACGAGACTCGCAATCTTTAAATGTAGGAGTATTTGATTTAAATTTGAATAAGATTTGTACAATTATTTCCTTGGACATTATATTAAACAAAAAGAAATTAAAAACATTAACTTCTCCTTGATAACGAAGCCTCAGATTGCAAAATGGAAAAAGACTTTTCAATTCACAATAACATGAGAAATTGATCCTGACAGGTTTCACATTTTTGGCAATACTTTGCATAGTTTTTACTGTTCATCTCTAAGTTGCTATATAAGCTATTCCTTCCTAGGGTTCAGAAAGAACGTTCAGGAAATTACGTTTCAAAAGTACCACTTTAAAATGTGAACAAAATTAATAGTATACAACGTGATTCTGTGATGAATCCAAGAAGTGACATGCAGTCTTCCAATGTCTAATGGTTCCCCACACCTGCTCTGGATTCCAAGCGCTAATAGGGCCGTTCGAATGCGCCGCGGCGGCGGTACCACTCGACAGAGAAGAAACTGGACGCTTCTGTTCGAACCACCAAGTTTGGGCGTGGACGATATTTATGTCCCGTTGAATTTTTAACCGATCGCTCGGCCAGCGATCCGGTGAACCGTTCCGTCCGCGCCAACACCCTCCGTCTCGCGGGACGTTCTCCATCGATATTCTTTTTTCCCATCCAGCAAATCGGCTGTCGCCGAATTTGGCTCGAGGCACGCCGTGCCCCACCTTCTTCGTGCCCCAGACGAGGATCTCGATGTCGGATCGACATCAATCTGACGCGGAACCAGTTACAGAATGACTTTATCAATCTCGAGACTGATCGGTCGAGCAAATCTCCTATAAACGAGCCTCGCCCGACGTGATTCGCAACGATACCACGTAATCGATGAAGTCATGCTTGATCCGGCAGCAAAACTCGTATGTCGTTCGATTTAAACGCTATAACGTCATAAATAGTTTCCCAAAGTGGCTGTAGGACTTTGATTTCGATAAGAAGGAAATAGTATGGAATACATCCGATTTATTTTGTTTAAAATCAGAAAGACGCAAAATTAATTTGTACATTTATTAAAAGCAAACGTACACATACAATCAAATCTATAAATACTGGTACCCTCTATGCCTATCGAAGAAGTTTCACTAAATTACATAATAGTTTTGATGTTACAAAATGAATTTTTCATTATAAATATGTATATGAATAATCTTATACATGTGTACATTTATATACATATACAATCAGTCCTATAAGTATTCGTACCCTCTATGTTTATTGAAGAAATTTGTGTAAATCAAATAACGGGTTTGGTCTTTCCAAATAAATGTTTCATTATAAATATACACATGAACAAACTTTTCACATGAATATATTTATAATGAAGCAAACCTGTCATTTAATTTCGATAATGTTCTTCAATAGACATAGAGGGTACGAATACTTATGGCACTTGGTTGTGCATCAACATATTTATACAAACATACACTTTGAAACATCAAACCTACCATTTAATTTAAACAAGTTTCTTCGATAGATAAAGAGAGTACGAATGTTTATGGGACTGATTGTGTCAACATCCCTCAAGAGTTTAAGCTTCGTCCTCATTCGAAATGAAAGTCAAGTGAACTTACTCCACTTTGAGAATAAACGTCTCACACGTGGGACAATTTCCGAGTGGCAGTCGCCTCTAAGGCAATTTCCAAAGCACGAATAACTCGCCGCCGCCGACGCCGTTGCCAGCGCATTCAAACTAGTTTGAAAGATCCACACGTGGGTTCGGATACAGGGATATCAGCGATCGCATCGTAAATCCGAAACCACGCTCGCCTATCTCGGCCCAGGAGGAAAATTACCCTTTCCTAGGAAATCGAGCGGTTAGCAACAAGTAGGAGGGCTGGTCGGGAAAGGGGCTGGGTCGGGCGATAAATTTGTAAAACCAATTTAAGATCGCGGTACACGAGGCGCGCAGCCGTCCCAGGACGACGCTCCTTTTATCTGCGTCCCCCTTCGCGCGGAACGTACACATATCAACTTTTTATCTCGCCCCGAGACAATTCGACAACGACCACGCGTCCTTATAAACAGACTATGCCAGCGTAAGTATCCCCCTCCCTCAGCGTCCCGCCCAGGACACACGTCCCGACGCCACGTGGAATCTTTGCACCGGAAAAACTGCTCGCCCCTCGTTCCTTTCACGGCGTTTTTATCTTCCCGAGCCGTTGTCCCGTGAATCCTGGATAACCGACAGATAAAACGGTCCGTTCACGAAATATTTGATAAAACTGCGTCTACCCGTGACGTCGGCCAGTGGCGCAGTGTCCTATATATGCTTGCATTCACAATTAACACGTTGGTCGTCGCGTTACTTAGAAACGAGTGACAGGACTTTTCATTGAGGAGCTAGAAAAATCAATTCCAAAAGTGTGACAGGGATAATAAATCTGATAAATAAAGCTGGATGGGATTCGTGAATTCGGAGAGGTTAAACAATTAAGTACTAGGTCAAGTGTTGAATTATGTAATAGTTTTGAAACAATATATGAACTCTGTTGAGATTTTTACGAGTTTTAATATTTAATAAAGCCAATGTGTCAAAGGGTGTCCCTCGAAAGCAACGTTTCAGAGAATTAACTGTGTTTGAGAGATATACTCGTGACGAAGAAATGTTTTTGCAGCACATTTTAAGAGCATACTCTTCAAAGAGGTCATAAAACCTAAGTGGTTTAAATAAAATTATTGTTAAAAAATGAATAAATCTAGCTTTCCAATAAGAGTGTATTAATGAGCGTCACTGAACAAGTTGAGCAAGTAGGTATAAAAAACGCCCACTAAACAGGTGTAACGCTCGAACATGAAATACCGAGTTAGTTGTAATAGAGACTCTCCAATGTAAGCATGTGAAACGTTAGTAGAGATAATCAAATATATAAATAGAAAATCCCTATAACATCTTAATGATAAATGATCCTTCATATATTCCGAACCTCGAATTTTAACAATTATTCTACACTATTAGAAAATATTCAATATTCTTGTAGTAAGCATTAAATAACCTAGAGTTGTTCTATTCATAATATTCTAAAATAGTACAAATTTCTATTCGATTAGCTAACAATATATCATCTTTGAATCGTTCTTTTCACGTTACGCACCTTGTTTATCTCCTAATCTTCATACAAATCCAAATTTGAAAAGTGTACCTCTTCTTTTTCCTTAGATAGTGCCCCCCAATGTCCATTTTGTCTTTCGGGCCTCGCTAAGGTAGAGCGCGCCACCGAGGGGCCCGCGCGTGAGCCGCGCGAGACGCGATCGAAATTTACGAGGTAGATTGCGAAATTTTCGGTGTCGGTGCGTGGAATGTCCGCGAGAAATGATGTTATCGCGAGAAACGGAACGGCGCGAATATTTTTAGCCCCTGACACGGAAGCGAAACGAACGATCCACGAATAACTACACTCTGAAGACTTCGAACGTAATTTGTTGATCTGGCCGTGCAGAGGTATCTCGCGGCTTGTCACGGCGCGGATAACTGCTGGAGAAATTAAGTTATCTCGGGCACGGTGTACGTGTTCCACGAGATACCGAGGCGGCAACGAAACGAGCAATTTGGATATAACTGTATAAGGGACGTAATTTGTCGACGAAATCTCAAACAAATTTCGCGGGTCGATACCGATTATTCCTGGCGGAATGATGTTTCGGGTATGAGGCGACGTATCTAAATGCTGGAGTGAACAAAATTCTTATCTGGATACAAATTTCGAGTAACAAGTACAACTTTTTATTGCTCGATACATCGAAGTCTAATTTTAGATTGAAGTGTGAAGTATTAGGTTGTCCCGAAAGTTTCTTTCGCGAGTTGCACTCAATTATTTTATGTGGTCGTGTTTATGCAAATAGACAATCTAATTTCATAGATATTCATGTTGTAACAGTAATAGAGCAAAATGAATCGTGCACAATTCAGTAATGTAACATTAGACATAAAATATTGTGTATGTATTACTTATTAATAAAACGAAAGAAACATTTGGAACAACCTAATATTTTGAATAATATCTTGGAAGCTTTTCATAAAACAGTGTCTGTTGTTGTACAAATCAAAGTATTACGCCTATTGTTGTATATTATTCTGATCGAATGTTGACTATGTTTGCGCATTATCAATAGTCTTTTGGAAAATTATAACTCAAGGGTGGTGACGTACACAATTTTCAAAATAGAAATATGAGTACCACTATAATCGTGAAATAAAAATAATAAAGTCATTGTTTAAGAAAGCGTATTACTCTTTCAGAGAAAATTGCCTCCAACTCTGTCGAACATAAGGTATGTTAGTCAATTATTCCAGAAAGGAACCATTTAAGGAAAGAAACTTTAATAAAATAGAAAAGTAATACAAATTTAGTATAATACGTTACCGTAATGCATGCACACAACCACCACGAATTGTAATCAGTATTAATTACTACCGAAGAAGTAAAAAAAACTTCTCTTTCATAATTTTTCAAAGATTCCCCCTTATTTCAAACGATTAAGCCCCTCCTTTAATCTTGAATTCCCACAGCTAAAAAAAATAAATAACCATCATGTTTGGCCTCTCTATAGCTCAGCAGAGATTCGTTATAATCAGAGGAGGGGAGAGATACTTCGTAGATGTTCCCTGTGAGTGCAATCGGTGATCCAGAAGCTACTAAAGATTTCAGGAGGCGACGCTATCGAGAGTGACGTCGATCGTTGAGGCAAGTTAAGCTGGCGAGAATGGAAAGAACGACACTTTAGCAGCGCGTTAACCATGAACGCGAAATTATTTAAAGGTACAATTCCCGAAGATTGTTCGCGGCGAACGAACCACTGCGACTCTTCACCTTTAGCGAGGAATGAAATATTTCACCGCAGGCCGCAAACGGAAAGCGATTACGGAACACTAAAAGCGAGCCGCAGAATACGAGAGCCCGCGCAGGAGGATGTGAACCAGTGTAAGCCTCATTAAAAAATGTCTCGAAGCTTCTCTCTGCGACCAGTGTTCCAGAGGATTGCCGTCCATTGTTATCGAAGGAATCGTTGCTTCGCCAGGATCAAAATAATCGAGCTCTCGTTACACGATCCTTGAGGTTTATTAACTCTTCGAAGCTAGGTGGGTTAAAAACTATCCCACCATTTTTTTAGCTTTACTATTTTATTTAAAGTTTTTCATTCGTGTGACAATATTATGAAAGAAATGTATACAAGTCGAAACGCGTTAGCAAGTTGTTGGTACTTTCCTGACTGACTGTCATTCAATTTCTAAATACCTAGGTATCCTAGAAAAATTCGAGAATATTCTAGAAAAGCTTGCAACACCCTATTAATTCAAAATATACTTGATTGAAATACTAATTGATGATACTATACTATTAATGATATACTAATTGAAAATATACTTCTGCAATCCTTAAACGTGTTCGATCAATCTATTAAATAGAAGAGATGTTTAAGTCATTCCATTATATCTTGTTTCAAGTAACTTCGTAATTTCAATCGTATTCGTTACAGCATTCGAAATACGAAGCACGATTATCAGAAGACTCCACAATACCGTGCGCTAAACGCCTCCGATCGCAGAGTATAAATAACAATTACGCCAATGGGAAAGTAAAAGGATTGTTCGCGCGCACGTGGGCAGCGAAATTTTCGACGAAGGACAGGAAGGACAGTCTGCTCCAGGAATGGTGAACCTGGGACCGTATGAGCTGCTCGATGCAGGCTTTTCGATTACTCTTGAATCGTTCTAATTCTTCGTTTATAATGAAGTATTCGATCTTAATCGAGGATTAGTTTGAATAATTAAATTTGAAAAGTTCCTATTTGTGAAATACAGTGCTAAAATTCTTAACCCTTTGACTGTAAAGGACGAATATATACGCCCTTTAAGAAATAGACTCAGAGAAATGTTTGTATTCGTTAAATTAATGTTTAAAAGATACCAGCTTATAGGAGATGATGAGATGAAACTTTTATTTTAGTTTCGGAAATAAAAATAGAATTTAAAGGAAAAAGGTCTTCTAAGTTTTCAATTTTTATCTCCGAAACTAAACGTCGTAAGAATAAACTGTAAATATAAAAAGGTTTCGTTTTGTTATTCTTCGTAAGGTTATATTTTTTAAAACTTCAATTGTTCGTCTGTTATTTTAGTTTTCTTCGAGACAACAGAAACAGGATGAGGCAACTACGAGATCTCAGGAAAAAGATCTTCCAAGTTTTCAATTTTTATTTTTGCAATGCCTTATCTTCCAAACGGTGCAGCACGTATATTATTATCGATATTTATATATTTCTCCATTTGCCTTCCCAAGCATAATCCAATAATTCAACATGTCATAAATACGTAAACATCCACGGTTCAATTATTCGATCCACTACATTTTCATTACGCAGATGTAAACTACCTCCCCTCCTTTGACATAAAACATGACAAAGAAACCTCGATTAAAGCGACTAGTGGCCTTGCAATGCCAAAAGGTTGTACGCTGTCGCGAAATCCGCGGACCACTTTGCGATACGTATGTAAATATTAGCCGTATATTAAACGGAAACTACGATTAATTAAACGGCGAGGTACTCGTTTGGGAAAAAGGTGAAAAAAGACGGGCCGGGTCTCGGATTACTGCTGCGAACACGTCGGCCTCGTAAATATGTGACGACACAGGATATAACACATGTTGCCGGACGAGGCGCACATGCATTACATTGCCGAAGCGCGTCTTAACTAATCGGAGTTATGGTAGCTGGGCGGTCTGCACCATTTCGCATTTCAATGCATACACCGTCGTGATTTGCGAGGGCGAAGCGGTATAGTCGGTAGATAGCCTCCTCTCGTTCCACGGACCTTTTTCTTCGTCTCGCCGTTTTGCCTCCACCTACCGCTGACCACATACCATCGTCCACCTCTCGGCCCTTTCTTCCTACCAACGGGATATATATCCCTGGCACTGATTTCACGCGAAAAAATTCTTTAGTGCCGCCTTTCGACTCCATCCGTGCGGGGCTGGGACACCATGGGCAAACACGAGTCAATCAGACGATAAGTAACCATTTTAGAACAGCGAGAATGGATAACGGAGGCGATTATTGCTGGGGGCACGTCGAAAAACATGAGGGTTACAGAGGATTGCATACAATCGAGGCAATGATGTTTGGGATGCTTTGAGTCGCGAAGAAAAATGTTTTCAAACAGTAAGAATCAATGCTGGCAATTAATAAATCAACAAATCTATGAATTTAACACACACGCTCTTCAAATCTCGAATAATTAAAAAGACAACAGGACGAGCTGTGACATGATGGGCAAACATGAATCAATCAGAGAAAAAGGAACTATTTTGGAGCACTGAGAACAGATACCAGAGGCAATTCGTATCGGCGAGACGTTGAAAAACATTGTTTAAAAACCATGAGGATAAGAATATTTTCGAGTAACAAGGATCAATACTTGTTAGTTTAATAACCCAACTTGGTGATATTAAAGAATACTCAAACGGTGCCTGATATTTCCGTTGACCGAGTTATATTGATAATATTTTTCTGCTTACGTTGAGGAGAACTAGTAGAGATTTAGTGGTGAACCTGCAGGAATTTAAACTGGAAGTAACGATACGGTGATTGAAAACGGTACAGCGCTTTAAACGTCGACTTGCAAATGAACTGGTACTCTACTAGAGTTTGAGTATCGGTATATAAATGAACTGGTACTTTACTAGAACTTGAATGTCGATATATAAATGAATTAGTAGTCTGTCAGGGTTTGAATATCGATATAGAAATCGAGCTGGTGAATACCTTATTTCAGTTTGAATATCAGCTGGTACATAAACTAGTAGGTACACAGTGCGAATGTCGATACGGAAATAAACTGGTAATGTACCGATGGTTGAGGAAGTGCGATAGGTTTATCGTTGTTGAGTATAGCCACTGTGAGCGAAACAGTATGCGTGAAATTTAGTGACGATATCTGGGTTATCAGCGAGGTATTAGCTCAAAGTTGAGTTATTAGGTTTCAATCTTCAATAGAGCAAGGTGATCCAGTACTTTGAATTTTTTCTGGGCAATCCAATATTATGTCGTACAAAGGTTAATTATTGATTTATCGTAAAAATAATGAAGTACTGCTAATTTTATCCAGATTTTACCTGATCAATGACACATATGGTATTTGATTCTACGACTGTCTCCTACCTTTGAGTAACATAAATATATCTTCGTTATAAAACTTTCCAACTGCGTCACTAGAAAATTCAGACGTATGTACTAACTTACATGTATTTCTTCAGTCATTTTACACGAATTTCGTAATATACTAGATGAATATCGTGGGTGTTACAGTGGTGGTACCGGTTTCCAATGGTCTCATAACGAAATGCCTTGTAGAAATGATCGCGAGCGTTACTCCTCCAGTGAACGTGATAAACACGAGTGTACAATACTCCTTACCCATTATAAGTTCGAAAACAAGAAGGAAGTATATAAGTCGAACGAATACGAATACCTTCGTGATTCACAATGTAAGGCAAGAATGTTTTACGGTCGGTTGGTGGTCCGTTTGACAACGGCGAGGAAACGATCGGTCGAAAGAGACAAAGAAAGCAAAATCTATCGGAGCCGACGCGTCAACCGCATTAACGGCGAACGCGAGGAAGACATTTGTCCCTATAGCGGCACGTAGGAGGACAGTGGCACGGTCACAAATATTCCAGGTGTCCGCTGCCGCGCATCGAGCCGAGCCGATCGTGCCCGCTCGTAATTTCTCTCGCACGCCCTAAACCGGCAGCCGTAATTTTTCCGCTGATACGAGGCATCGCCTCCGTTTCACCTTCTCCGGCGCGCACCCGCCGCGAACCGTTCTCCAAGAGTGCGTAGGAACCTCCAAATCGAATTCCATTCCGCCGACTCCCGGTCGTACTTCGTGTATTCGTATCGCGCCGCGGGATACGTGTCGTATACTCGGGGCGTTGTACCCTTCAAACTCCATGTTTAAAAGAAATCACAGCCCCAAAATATGGACACTTTTTATTGGGAATACAAGCCGAGGAGAACCGGTAGATATATTAGTAGGAGCCATTTGGAATTTAAGGTCTTCTGGAACGTCTTCAGTTGAGGATGGAAACTCGAGATGTCTCGAAAGAATTGCGATATATTGAAGATCTTGCTGTCTCTTCAATTTCTGTTTCTTGCATTATTTTGCCGTGTCTTGAGGTGTCTTGGTGTCTTGGTGTCTTAGTGTCTTGACAAATCTCCTTGTACCTTCTTCTGTTTTTATTATAACTGGACTGATAATGTTATTTCCGATGCACAGAGATATAAGAAAAGCGTGAAGAAAAATCGTCCCTGTAGAGGCTAAATGTTTTGTTACCTCTTGCAATCATTTATAACATCTTGCAATTGATACTGCTCTCGTAATTACTCTGCCACATTTTATCATGTTTTACTCCGGAGAGTTTCGCCCCGGGGGGCTGTGGTGGAGGGGTTTTTAGTCAGTAAGAATCTGCCACTACCTCCTGACAACATCTGGGGGTTGTCTTATGCAAAATTCTCCCCTGCACCACGTTAATAAAATAAAAAGGTTTGAATGGATTAAATGTCTCGAATATTGCATCAAGTCTCTTCACGTCTTTTCCATATCTAATCACGTTCCGCTACGTTACGCCACGTTTTGCACATGGATCTAGATTTCGTCACTCACTAAAAGTTTTTGTCTCCCCGTGACCGTTTACGATCCAACCATCGCTCGCAAAAAGATGTCAGCCTGAAAATCCGCTCGCTCACCACCCGCAAAGCCTAGCTTCCTTATCCCCCGAGATAACGACAAATTATTACGACGGGACGTCGGCGGAAAGTGTCACAGCTTAATTAAAATCTCCACCGCGGGCCCATGAAGCGGATAATCCCGTTCGTAAGAGCCGTGCACGCTTATAAAGCCAGCGCGAAATGTACCCGCAGATTGCGCGACGCGCTGCCATTCGAAAGGGATTTAAATCGGATTCGCGGCGGCGATCGTCTCGAATGGTAAACGAATGGTACGAGCGGCGGTAGTTGATATTACCGCGGCAATTCTTGCTGATAAGCAGCGATACACGCCGAGCACGAAATAATTAGAAGAGATGAGCCTTAACTCGATCACGGACGGCGACGCGCCTCGGTGATATCAACGCCGCGGCGCTACGCCGACAGATTCGTATCGCTCTGCACGGGATCAGGGCCGTTCCTAGAACGCTTGCTACCCAATTGCCTTCTCCAACGCGCGGGAAACATTATCTCGATACCTTGTGAATAATTCCTTTGGACGTTTAAAGCTTCTGCTCGTGCTTGTAAAGCGATCGATAGATATGTCGCAGGGAAATGGTAAAAATAGAGATTTGATCAAATCCCTAAGGTAGATGATCAATTCACAGGAGATGTTAAAATAACAATTCTGTGAGGTGATTTCCCTAATGAAAGTAAGTGATTTGATTAAATCTCTTAACTGTTTTAGCGAAAAGATGAAATAATATGATTTGATCAAATCCCTTGACTGTTTTAGTGGAAAGATGGAATAATATTGTTTAGATGTTAAAAGTATTAATTTAGTAAATCATGCGTTATTAAGTGTAGAGTAGGTAATACAACAATAGTCGCAGAAACATAAATTATTTATTCGAAACTAATTAGCAAAAGAAATAGGTATAGGTATAAAATGAATGAACATTATTATTTATTAATTACATTCCCTAAAAATATTCTTTTTATTTTTTTAAATATCAGCTTGAGTACCTATTTCTTTTGCTAATTAGTCTCGAATAAATAATTTATGTTTCTACGACTATTGTTGTATTACCTACTCTACACTTAATAACGCATGATTTACTAAATAAATACATTCAATATCTAAACAATATTATTTCATCTTTAAACTAAAACAGTTAAGGGATTTGATCAAATTATATTATTTCATCATTTCCATTACTTCGCGGTGGAGATTTGATCAAACCCCTTACTTTCTTTAGGGAAATGACCTTAACGGAGTTGTTATTTTAACATCCCCCGTGAATCGATCATCTACCTTAAGGATTTAATGAAATCTCTATTTTTATCATTTCCCTACGACAGATACACATGAAAAGTCAAATGAAGGAGGTATATACAGTCAGTCCTATAAATACTCATACCCTCCATGTTTATCAAAGAAGTTTGTCTGAATTAAACAATAGGTTCGATGTTTTCAAATATATGTTCCATATGAATATGTACATGGATAAGCTTTACACTTGTATATGTATATCATTTAATTCAAACAAATTCCTTCAATACACACAGAAGATACAAATACTTATGACACTGACTGTATATTCTTAAATTACCTCGTTCACAAATTTATCTTTGCTTAGTCAATATTTAAAAACCAGCACTGAAACCCCATCTAACTAAATACGAAGAGAATTCCGTAATAACAGCAGCTGAAATGTAATTAATAATATATTCATGATTAGTCCACGTAAAATCACCTCCTCCAAAATGGTCCTCCAAAATTAGATAATTGCCCATTTCAAGTCGTCGATCGTTCACGATGACGTCGGTCACGTTGAGAACCAGCGACGTACACCAAAGCAAAACATGCACCAAAGCAAAACTTGCACCCCTAGCACCCACCGCGGAGCTCGCGCCTGAACGGGAGCAAAGCGAAGCGCGCGCTTCCCGCGCGACTCGCACGCAGATATAATAAGGATATTTTGCATATATTAACGACTAATGGAGGCAATAATGGCGCATCGTCCCGGCGGTTCTGCCGCTTTTGTCGGCACGAGATATCGACGCAGCCACGAATGAATCGTCCCCCTCGTTTTTCCCGATCCTCGCGCCCGCCGGACACACCTGCGCGAATGCCTAGCATCTGCTTGTTTATCTCGGTGGAAAAAGAAGCGCACGAGGGTCAGACGACGTTGGAATCCCGATCCGCGACGATGGTTTTCCGTTTACACATGATCGCGCTCATACATAAAACCGATTAGCCAAAGGGGATCGGAGACTTCCTCGGGCGTCGTTCCATTCAAACACGGCCGATACGTAATTACGGTATTGGGAATACGTTCTTATTAGCGTGACTCGTATGTTTCTGGTAATTAATATTGAAATACGGCTGATACATAGGACGTAGACAAGAACGATGCCACGTAATCCGCCGCTTAATATGTTAATACGCGGGATACGCTAAGTATCGGGGCAGTTTAAGACGCTTCTGAAATTAACAGATCGTAAAAGGTGCATTAAAACGGATCTTGTCGCGCGGCTACGCGCCAAATCCCTCGAATCGGCGCTTACGGTTCTAAGTGCGCGGCTCTCGACGACGTGTACACGTAGATTCGACGACGCTTAAGGAGGCTCGCTGATTGAAACGAAATAGAATGAATTACTTCGAACTTTCTTTAAATTACTGCTTCGATGCGATTCCGTTTTAGTTTTTTGTCGTTATCTGATGCTCGGGAAAATAGTTTCAGTTTTGTACGACTTATAATTAGACCGCGCATGGTTATGCGAACAGAAGCAACGGATCGATGAGTTTGATTGATAAGAACCGTCTTTTGGAAATCGGGCAGTGATACGTGATGTTTTTAAAATTATATTTGCATAAGCATTTATGATCCACTCATAATCGTGAGTTTCCTAAGTATGATGTTTAGTTTAGCGTTTTATGAATTAAAAATATATCAGACGTATTTCAAAGCATACCTGAAATATTCACAAAGTTCAACAGAACTGAAGAAAATTATTCCTTGTAATGTAATGTGTACATGATGTTTCTAAAATTATATTTGCATAAGCACTCACGATCCACTTATAATCGTGAGTGCAAGTTTCCTAAGTATCAAGTTTAGTTTAATTTTGGTGAATTAAAAATATACCAGATGTATTTCAAAGCATACCTAAAATACTCTCAAAGTGCACCAAAAATTAAGAAAATTCTTCCCTGTAAAAAAAAATCACGAACCCTTAATATTTGCCCCCCCCCCCCGGTGTGGGTTCCCCGTCAACCAAAACTATCTTGTATCTCGTTTAATTTAAGTGTTTCAACTATAGAACCATAGTTATTACACTGTATCTTTATTCTTACTTAGAAGTACGTCTAGAACTAATCACAATTGTTTGTATCGCTTTCAGTCTTCTTCTGTTCTAGATTTAAACAAAAATACAATTTTTGAAGTAGATACTTATTACTAGACTGCGGATTTTCATGCAGAATAAAATCTTCGCGAATGTGTCTACAAAAATTGAACCTAAATAGGAATTTATTTTATTCTGCAAATATTACAACATGAACTTTACTTTCAACCTTTTTTATATTCTTGCATATCGTTTGCATTTTGTAGGCTCTTGCACATTCAAATTTCCTGTAAATGCATAAAGATCCGCAGTCTACTTATTACATGTCTTAATATCTAACATTTATAAAAATGTGAAATATGACTATATTATAATATTATATGAGAACAACCAAAAGCAGCCAGTTTCATAACACAGGACCTTGATTCTTTCTACGAACAGTTCGTCTATCTTGAGTGGCTCGATCGAATGAGCGAGCGTTGAATAATACGTCGCCTGTGACTCACCGAAGTCTCGTTTCCATAATGACATTCACAGCGGATACGCGTTCACGTGAAATCGCTGCTCGCGTCGGCGACACGTCTGACTCTAACGTTCTAACGCTTTGAGCGTGGATCTCGAAAGTGATAATGATTGATTCATAAATCACGATGGACGGTAGGCTTTGAGTGCGCGGTGGCAGCAAGATTTATTCGTGGAATCATTCTTATTCCCCTGCCGCTCTGCCTCGAAGAGATACGAACTCGCTTCCTAATACGTTTGCCCGAGCGTCAGTCACGACGATGCGAATTGATTTACCGCTCGTCAAATTAATGGCAACTTATAATCAGGAAATTAAACCCCGTGGTGCAGGCTACCACATCGTGGCTGGATATTCGATACCCGCTAACAGAGTTTAATCGCGGGTCATTACGTGGTCGATCGTTATTTCGGTTTCCTTCATTTGCATACAGTCTGGGACAAAATGATAGCCCACTCAACATTTTTATATATTTATGGAAATAGATACGCATTAACGCATACTTTGCGTTAGCCAATGTATCGCGCGTTCCCTTATGTTAACGTAAAGGAAATTGTTTTCGAAAAACATGGGTCGGAGTTATTCATAAAGAAGGGTCTTCTTTTGAGATTGTTAAATAATTTTTCAAATATTACTAGTAATCATTTTTATGGGATGGACTTTATGAGTCTGACAAAATGGTAGCTATCTACAATACTCTTCTTTCCTTGAAAAAGATACATTACACGCATTGGTATTACTTTTCGCAATTCTCTAAAATATTTTTTCCAGTGAATTATACCATGCTAAAATATTAGATGGACTGGAAAGTAATGCTGTTTTTGCCATCTTAAATATTTGTTTATCATTTATCAGCTCATTGATTTTTCTGGCATTGAAAATTTGCACACTAGGTGACAAAAGGCTGCTGACAATTAGGACGATTATATAATGAATTAAAGATAGAAATTTATTGGAAAGTTTGAATTTAATGTAAAAGAAACGACGTTACTTTTTGGTCTACCTAATATATTATATTATGCTACAATGAGCAGTATATTTACCTACCCATGTCTCTAGTGATAGAAATATACAGATAGGTATGATTTTGTCCTGGACTGTATGTCTTCTACAAAACGTTTTGTTCCTTTTTGACCATGCTGACTTCGTACATCGTGTAGAACAATTACAGGGAAAAAGAAGTCGGTCCACTGCACGCGTTGGCATGTCACGTTACGCCGCATAAAGATGTCGAATAAGAGTCTTCCCTACCACGGAGGCCCTTTCAATTAGGGGCTATTAGTGCACGTAAGGACCTTTAATCCCCGCCAGGTACACGATTTTTTACTTCGACTTTTCGCCGTAAAAGGACAAATACAACCCCCCGAGCCCCGCCATTAGTCACGCGTCGGCCTTCGCGGCGCAGATATATTTTTATGACACGAACGTGGAAACCTGTTTCATTGGTTCCAACGCGTTATATTATACTTTCCTTCTTTCTCCGCGTATCGACGCTATCTACTAATATTTCCGCTGTGGGCACCAGCTGGATAAAATTATTTTATGTTACTTTTATTGTAGCTTTCGTCGTGGACAGAGGAAGGATACATTTTTTTTGAGTGTAGTCAATATTTAAGAGAAGAGTGAGAATTTTTAACATTCTTCACATCATGTCATTATTATTTTGACGCATATGAAACGTGGTTTATTCAAACGAAAGTGCAATTATACCTAAAATAAAAAATGATGCTTAATATTCTGTTGTGTGAAAGGTAAAAGGAGGTCCTGCGAAGCCAGAAAA
Source organism: Hylaeus anthracinus (assembly GCF_026225885.1). Lineage (NCBI taxonomy): Eukaryota > Metazoa > Arthropoda > Insecta > Hymenoptera > Colletidae > Hylaeus > Hylaeus anthracinus. The sequence goes on along the minus strand of NW_026534341.1, from coordinate 12,234,562 downwards.
ACAGTCCATATCCTAATTCAAACCTAGCATTACATACACTATAATTTAATATATTGGGTCGTCCGGGAAGTTCATGCCTATTTTTAAGAAAAATTCAAAGGCATATTTGAATTTTGATGTATATTTATTGAATTATATATGTACCATTTTGTTCCACAACCTTTCCACCTCTTAAGGAATGTACACATTTTATTTGTTTTCAGCCATTCCGATATATTCAGACCGGTACCGCCTACTAAAAATCGGCATGGACTTTCCAGACAGCCCAATAGCTAAAGTCAATTGAGTTCCCTCATTGCACAAATAGATAAACTCCATAAAATAAAAAGCTGAGAAATGCGATGAAATAATGTACATTATTTTGTAAAATTCTCTTTATAATATAAATTCAAATTAATGTTGAAAAGGGTTCTTTCCTTTTCAAGAAAGTTATTATAATATAAAAAATTATGACTATACCAATTGCTTCGACACTTAAATATAAGATTTTTCAAAAAATGGAATTAATCGATTTGTGTAACAAACGGTTCAATTCTCGATAGCGCCCTCGTATATCTTAAAATATCCTGCATAAAAACTCATTATTTCGGCATTGTGGCACCTTGGGCAAGGACTCTCCTTATTCCAAGAGTTGACACTTTTCCACAATTATCCACGGTAACAATGGAACCAAATGTCCCCTCTGATTCCTTCCATATCGAATTGTAAAGTTTCACGCCTTGTAAAGTTACACGCCAGCGGAATAATTTATATACTCCCACGAACAACCTCTCCATTATTAAGACATCAGTCGTATTCGTCATTGAGCCATACCTGTAAACTTCGACGCGTACCAGACATCGATACATGTCGAATGGCGTCGAAAAAATCGACGATTGTTAGACGAGACCATCGAAGGTGGTACTAGCATTGTTCGCGGAGGCGACACGACCAAGGACTATAGGAAGATATTTATGGAATTCCTCTTTGGCCGCGATTACGACGTAAGCGTGCGCTGCGCATTGTGAGGCGTTGAACACGCTACGTTCCGTCGCACGGACATCTGGCAATATAACGTGCATTAATGTCCCGCCATTACTGAAGTGTTTGACCACGAACGCGCCTCCTGAGTAAACAGGCACTCGGTCACGAAACGATAGTCTACTTCAGTGCCGCGGAGCACAGAGAGACGTCGCTCCTCGAAGCCAGTCAGACTTTCCTCCTGTTTGCATTCTTGGTGTGCTCATCCTTGGCATTCCTTTCGAATAATTTGTACCTTTGAAATCCTCCTGCGAGGGTGCGCGGACAATTCCAACCGGCGCCTCGATCGTTCGCACATCGTGCACCTTGGTTGCTGGATCCGTCTGCGGAACTGTCGAGTCATCATTCGAAGCCTAACTGCCTTAAGAATCTTGGTGGATTTACAATGACTCAGTGTAAATAAACAATAAACGGAAACCGAGATCATTTCTCCCTTTCGAATCGCCATTCACGTTTAATTGTGGTCACGTGTACTTTCATATAAAAGCTTTGTACAACGGAGCCATTTCGTTGCAAAATGTGCTAATCAGAAGAAAGACAATGTATAGATGTATAAACTCTACAACTCATCCCGAGTGTTGCGTATCGTGTTATTTTCTCGTCAATTCTAGTTTTATTGAGAGTACAAGGGTAGAAGTAATTAGCTAGTTTCTTTATTTTATAAAGGTAGGTAATCTGTTTTATATTATTGGTTCAGGCATGTCTGTTGCAAATCACCGGTCATGTTCAGGTGTTTTTTCTTATATCAAATTTGCACTGTTTCACGTCGATCTTTGACTGTTGGGGCCCACTGGCTCCTCCTATAGTTTTGAATACCTCGTGATCGCTGCCCTCGTACAGTAGCTCCAATCAAACATAGCTACAGACATAGAATCATGATCTAGAAATGGATAAGTGTTGATCTAGAAGACGATTGCTGGAATTATGTGCAACAAGTTAGACTATTTTTAAAATTGTTTAAATATAAACATGCTGTAGTTCAGAAATAGAGTCTTAGGTATAAGTACTACCTTCGTGACATCAGGCAGTTGTCCTCCAATTATCATTCATACAGGTTTGAACAGACAACGACTGACTTAGTAGACAGTAGTTGTCGATAAT
>NW_026534341.1:12228615-12232431 GCF_026225885.1 Hylaeus anthracinus | reverse complement strand
TCCTAGATATACTACTACCATGACATCAGGTAGTTGTCCTCCAATTACTATTCATACAAGTCTAAACAACCATCGATTTCTACATACTTGTCCTGCATTCTAATATCAAACGTCCCTATTCCAACTTCCGCCTTACACACGACGCTGAATTACCACTAACTACGTCAGCAGATCCACTGGGAACCAGTACTAGCTTCTTCCTCCCTTACCTTCCTCAAACAATCCTTCCCCATAACTCTGCTCAACTGTTATTACTGTACACAGAGTAACTCCCTTAATAAGTGGCGTCATTTGAAAACATTCGAAACAGCGTCAGTGTGTACGAAACCTCGCATTCGATACGAGCAGGCAAATTACTTAGGCATGCCTCTCGCGTGGCGAAGTCGATCGCGATGTCATGCCATGACTCTGCAACCATTGCAGGGAAGGGTGGCGAGGCCTACAACCACCTTTAACCCGGCACGGTTGCGAATGTACCTGTTGTCGGTCCTGCCACTACCGATCGGCACCGATTTCGTCCGAGGCTTCCTCGCGCCTCCTACCGAGCTCGTTTTCCCCACCTGCGATGCTCGTCGGCCACGCCAACTACGCTCTACCTACCACGGTGGCAACTACCACGCTTACTTCGGCTCACTTAACGCCCTGGTCGCAGCTCCCATTTGTATCTGATCTGTTACAGATACCGAACGCTGCTTACACGCGCGCGAAGACGCTTAACTCACGGGCCCGCTCGACGATCCCGGTCCGTCGCTCGGCGCGTTCGCAACGACACTTATAGAAAACTGTGTACCGTTGGTTTATAACGTAATCAAATTCGAACAGTAGTTTTTATGTAACACATGGAACAGTACGTTGATTACTGAGGCATTGGAGGAGGTTACAAGATGCAAGAAGAAAGAAGATGATAAAATACGGCAAAATATTGCGAGAATTTACAAGAACATTATTATTTACAAGACGTTACAGAACATCGCAAGGTGTAACAGGACATTTAAAGCATAATAAGAGCAGGATAATAAATCTCTATCTTTTCTGGATTTCTGCTCACGTAGGAATTTCTTACAACGAGAACGTGGATATTTTAGCCAAAAATGCTACTGAATTCGAAAGTTCAACTGAAATCCTAGTTCCAGCTTCCGACTTTTCCAAGAGTTTTAAAAAACAAGCGAAAATTGAAACGGAAGAGTGGCTTCTCGAAGAATCTAAACATAAGGGTACCAAGTTTTTCAATCATTCTTACAATTCTAGTCCCAAACAATGGTTCGGATACAAAATCCTCCCCAGAGATTTCGTTTCCTGGATCAATAGATGTCGCGCAAATCATTACCATCTGGCTGCCTCCCTTTTCCAAATTAAGATTATCGGTGATCCAAAATGTCAGTGTGGCTATCTGGAGCAAGATCTAAATCACGTTATATGGCAGTGTCTGCTATTTGACAATGAAAGAAATGACATGGTACAAAAACTTTGTCAGCTCGATTTACACTCTCTTTATACAATAAATGCCCTCCTATGTAAACCATGTATCCAACCTTTGTTAATAATTTTCAAGTTTCTTAAAAAACACGATATATGTCCTTAAATGTAAGAATTAAATGTAAACTTCGTCAGACAGTATGTAAGTGTATATTTTCATGTAATATTGCTAACAAACCCCGTAGGGAGTTCTATAGCTGAATAAAGGAAAAAAAAAGAGGATGATATAACCAGAGGACAAAACAAGATACGTATAATAAGATATGGCAAGAAATGACAAAGCATGGCAAGATCTAGCACAACGACGCAAGACATATCAAAACATGGACAAATATTGGAAGAAACGACAAGAAATTCAAGAGACAGCAAGACATAAAATACATAGGAATTTTTTTCGAGACTTTTCGAGTTTCCTTTCTCGACTAAAGACGTTCCAGAAGACTTCAAATTCCAAATCAAATTAAAAGCTATTGGAATTATCTCCAGCTATTGTCTACTAGGTCAGTCGTTGTCTGTTCGAACCTGTATGAACGATACTTGAAAGACAACCCCCTGGTGCCACGGAGGTAGTACCTATACCTAGGACTTTATTTCTAAATAACAGCACGTTTATATTTAAACAATTTTAAAAACAGTCTGACTTATTCCAATTAATTCCAGCAATCTTCTACTAGACCAACACTTACCCAAATCGAAATAATTAAAACGACATCTACCTGATTATATTATATTAGACTCTGTACTAATTAATAAATAAAATAGCCAGTTGCATTGAGTCTTCCACAGTGGTACTTAAACACGTTACAGCGATTATGTTTGACTACTCTAACTCCATCCTTTATCCAAATCATAATCGAACGGGATAGCACCAACTGCGTCAGCCTATCGACTGTTAACGATTCGTACACGCGAGTAACCATGGACGCAGTCAGTGGATTAAAGGATTCCGTACTATGTTATCCCGCAGTGAAAGGGTACTAACGAGTGTGCATGGAATGATCAGATACGTAGTGTCTTCTACCACAATAGTTCTAAATACAGAACCAGCTATGATAATGAACTCCCGGCTACATGATCCTTCAGTGAAATAGCACCCGGGAGTATTCAATGGAATGATCAGATACATTGAATCTTCCATCGCGATAAGTTAACGCGTCGCACCGCTGCGTCTGAGTATAACATCTACCGAAACACGTTCATCCAAGTAGATCGAACGATACGGAACCAACTACGTTAATGAACGTCGCACTATTCTATAAAGGAACAACTAACAAGTAACCAGCGAAAGTATCGTGTTTATAGCGTCCTTTACGACGATAGGTCAACGCATTACAGCACCATGGCCAACCGACCCTAATCGTTAGAGACGAAACGACGTAGATCCAACTACGCTAATGCACCTCATCCTCTTTTATTCGAAGCTGTGGCTATCCGATGAGATGATCGGATACACCGAGTTTTCACGCGCTACCATTCAATTCCTTGAGTTCAGTACAGTTTGAGAGAAACTTGGGAATTTCTGGATTGAAGTTGGTTGAGGAACTTGGTAGGTCAACATGTTTCTGATAATGACACTGTCATGATTGGCGAGATAACGTTTATTAGGCCACCCTTTATCCAAATGGTTATAAATGGAACTATATTGACATAATTACGTTCAACTTTACAGTGAATTTTACAGTGAAAAAGCACTAAAGAGTGGCTAATTGAATGATCAATGGGTTTAATATGTTGTACATTGATATGATTAATAACTTTTGCAGGATATTCATTCAAATACTCATGGATTGCATCAAGAATTTTCAATGGAAGGATCAGATAAGAAGGGTAAGACATCATTGTATGTTATTACATATATCTGACTGTGTCACCTGTCGAAGCATGTTCATGCAAATACTCGTGGACCGAACTACGCATAATCTACCATGACAATGACTATCACAACAGGCTATCCTATAGACAAAGAAAAAGTAACGTATGTATACCCAACGAAATTATCATATTTATAGTATCTTCGACTGCAAGAAGCCGACGCATCACGTCTGACCACACCTACACCACAACTACGCTGTTGGACTCCATCCTCTTTTATCCTGTACAATTCCCCAGTTCCGGAGGTTCAATAGGTAAGGTTCACTAAAAAATAAAGTGTTACAAGTGTTGTTATTGAAGTTTGTGTCTATAAACCAAACTGGATTTAACTGGATCTTTTAAATTTATTGAAAGTCCTGATAAATAACTCACTATGATATTCATAATAAATATCCCTTACAATATATATACGCACATACAGTCAGTCTCATAAGTATTCGTATCTTGTATATCTATCAAAAATATTAG